>NC_053026.1:88211560-88318020 GCF_003073215.2 Triticum urartu
TGAGATCCCATCTTGGGGCCTTTTTTGTCGCTCCGCTGGAGGGGGAATCAATCATGGAGGGCTTCTACATCAATACCATAGCCTCTTCGATGATGTGTGAGTAGTTTACCACAAACCTTCGGGTCCATAGTTATTAGCTATGGCTTCTTCTCTCTCTTTGTATCTCAATACAAAGTTCTCCTCGATTCTCTTGGAGATCTATTCGGTGTAATTCTTTTTGCGGTGTGTTTGTCGAGATCCGATGAATTGTGGGTTTATGATCAAGATTAACTATGAAAACATTTGATTCTTCTCTGAAATATTTTATGCATGATTTAATATCTTTGCAAGTCTCTCCGAATTATCAGTTTGGTATGGCCTACTAGATTGATCTTTCTTGCAATGGGAGAAGTGCTTAGCTTTGGGTTCAATCTTGCGGTCTCCTTTCCTAGTGACAGTAGGGGAAGCAAGGCACGTATTGTATTGTTGCCATCAAGGATAAAAAGATGGGGTTTATTTCATATTGCTTGAGTTTATCCCTCTACATCATGTCATCCTGCCTAATGCATTACTCTGTTCTTATGAACTTAATACTCTAGATGCATGTTGGATAGCGGTCGATGTGTTTAGTAATAGTAGTAGATGCAGAATCGTTTCGGTCTACTTGTCGCGGACGTGATGCCTATATACATGATCATGCCTAGATATTCTCATAACTATGCACTTTTCTATCAATTGCTCGACAATAATTTGTCCACCCATCGTAGAATTTGCTATCTTGAGAGAAGCCACTAGTGAAACCTATGGCCCCCGGGTCTATTTTCCATTATATTATTTTCCTATAAACTTGCTATTTCTATCAATGTTTATTTTGCAATCGTTATTTTCCAATCTATACAATAAAAATACCCAAAATGTTTATCTGATTATCTCTATCATATCTCACTTTCGTAAGTGACCGTGAAGGGATTGACAACCCCTTTATCGCGTTGGTTGCAAGGTTCTTGTTTGTTTGTGCAGGTACTAGGGACTTGCGTGTTACCTCCTACTAGATTGATACCTTGGTTCTCAAAAACTGAGGGAAATACTTATGCTACTTTGCTGCATCACCCTTCCCTCTTCAAGGGAAAACCAACGCATGCTCAAGAGGTAGCAGCATTCCCGGAAGCTCTTCTGCAAAGACATCTTGATACTCACAAATGACTGGAATATGAGAAATAGCGTTGATCTCGCCTTTCTCATTGAGAGAGAACAACCGAATGGTGTCATCACGAGCCGCAAAGATAATCACATCCTTGGACGGATGAGTCAATTTAACTTCCTTGGCAGCACAATCAAGAAAAGCCTTGCGCTTAGAAAGCCAATCAATGCGGAGAAAGAAATCAATATTAGAATTTCCTAGGACCAATAGAGCAGCCAGAAAAGTATAGTCGCTCATCTTCACAATGACATCCAGAACCATCATTTTGGTATGCATGAACAAACTTGGAGAGGAAACCGATGACGGCCTAGGGGCGGGCCGCATTTGGGCTCTGGGCAGCCCCCGGCGAAGTGGGTGTAGGCAACAATATTACATACATACCATCAAAATATCGAACACATATCAAGTTCACATGATTACTTGCAACAAGATTTCTCACGTGACCTCAAGAACAAAAGTAACTACTCACAAATGATCATCATGCTCAAGATCATAGGGGTATTAAATAGCAAAATGGATCTGAACATATAATCTTCCACCAAATAAACCATATAGTAATCAACTACAAGATGTAATCAACACTACTAGTCACCCACAAACACCAATCTAAGGTTCCGGTGCAAAGATTGAACACAAGAGATGAACTAGGGTTTGAGAGGAGATGGTGTTGTTGAAGATGTTGGTGAAGATTGCCCTCCCCAAGATGGGAGAGTTGATGTTGACGATGATTTCCCCCTCCGAGAGGGAAGTTCCCCCGGCGGAATCGCTCCTCCGGAAGGCAAAAGTGCTCCTGCCCAAGTTCCGCCTCGATACGGCGGCGCTTCACCCCGAAAGTCCTCTCCTCATTTTTTCTAGGTCAAAATGACTTATATACCAGAAGAGAGGCACCAAAGGTGGGCCGAGGAGGGTACAACCCACTAGGGCGTGCCTGAGATCCCTGGTGCGCCCAAGTGGGTTGTGCCCACCTGGTGGGTGAGGGACTCCTGGATTAGGGGGTCCTCGGGTGTCCGGACTACTGGATGTGGGCTGAACTGATGGGCTGTGAAGATACAAAGCAGAATGCTCTCCCCCGTGTTCGGGTAGGACTCTCCTATGCGTGGATAGCAAGACTGGTGTCAGGATATGTAATTTCCTTCTTCCACGAACCGACTCTGTACAACCCTAGGCCCCTCCGATGTGTATATAAACTAGAGGGTTTAGTCCATGGAGATCAACAGCATTCATACAGGCTAGACATATAGGGTTTAGCCAATTCAATCTCGAGGTAGATCAACTCTTGTAACCCCTATACTCATCAAATACAATCAAGAAGGACGTAGGGTTTTACCTCCATTAAGAGGGCCCGAACCTGGGTAAACATCGTGTTCCCCTTGTCCTGTGTTACCTTTGATCCTCAGACACATAGCTCGGGACCCCCTACCCAAGATCGGCCAGTTTTGACACCGACATTGGCGCTTTCATTGAGAGTTCCTTTGTGTTGTCGATAGAAGGAACGATGGCTCGCTGATAATCCCCAAGTGCAGGGAATCATCGTAGCAATTTCCAAAGGTGGAAGTGATAAGTATGGAGTGTCGAACCCACAAGGAGCTAAAGGTAAGATCAATATTCTCTCAAGCCCTATCTGCCAGTGATATGACTCTACATACACCGAACGTTTGCTTCCAACTAGAAACGATAAATGAAACTATGTTGTGGGTATGAAGTGGATAACTTTGTATGATATCGGAGAGCTGAAATATAAAAGTAGGTGATGTTATCACAAAGTTAGAATATATTACTAAATACTATAAATAGCGAGTGTGGAATAATGGTGGATCTGTGTGCGGAATTGTCCTAGGCAATTGTTAACAAGACCGGTAATCACTATTGCAGTTTCATATGAGGGAGAGGCATAAGCTAACATACTTTCTCTACTTGGATCATATGCACTTATGATTAGAACTCTAGAAAGCATCCGCAACTACTAAAGATCATTAAGGTAAAACCCAACCATAGGATTAAAGCATCAAGTCCTCTTTATTCCCATACGCAACGACCCCCTTACTCGGGTTTGTGTTTCAGTCACTCACCAACCCACTATAAGCGAATCATGAACGTATTGCAACAACCTACAACGGGAATCCCTCACACTTGCGCGACACGGAGGGCACCATAGGATAGCACCAAAGTAAAACATACAACTCATACTAATCTAGATCATCAATCAACCCAAAGACAAAGGATATCTACTCAAAACATCATAGGATGGCAACACATCATTGGATCATAATATGTGGCATAAAGCCCCATGTTCAAGTAGGGATTACAGCGGGGTGCGGGAGAGTGGACCGCGTAAAAGAGTTGAGGATGGTGATGTTGATGAAGACAATCACCGCGGCGATCATTCCCCTCCTGATGGCACTCCGGTGCCACCGAGAGAGAGGAGGAGAGGTTCTCCCCCTTGTGCTTCCTCCTCCATGCCCCCCCATAGATGGGGAGAGGTACTCCCTTTGGTCCTTGGCCTTCATGGTGATGATGGCCCCTCCTGGATCCTCCTCCATGCCCTCCGGTGATGATGGCCCCCTGCGGCAGGGTGCCAGAGAGAGCCTAGATTGGTTTTTGGTGGCTATGGAGGCTTCTGGCGGTGGAACTTCGATCTAGGTTATTTTTCCGAGGTTTCTGTATTTATAGGAATTTTTGGCGTCGGTCTCACATCAAGGAGGTACCTGAGGCATCCACGAGGCAGGCACACGCGCTTGGGGGGGGGGCGGCCCCCACCCTCATGGACGCCCTGGGACTCTCCTGGCCCAACTCTTTTACTCCGGGGTCTTCTTTTGGTCCATAAAAAATCGTCAAAAATTGGCACATCAATTGGACTCTGTTTGATATTCCTTTTCTGCAAAACTCAAAAAGAAGGAAAAAACAGAAACTGGCACTGGGCTCTAGGTTAATAGGTTAGTCCCAAAAATCATATAAAATAGCATATAAATGCATATAAAACATCCAAGGTTGATAATATAATAGCATGAATACTTCATAAATTATAGATACGTTGGAGATGTATCAGCATCCCCAAGCTTAATTACTGCTCATCCTCGAATAGGTAAATGATAAAAGAAATAATTTATGAAGTGTGAATGCTAGCAAGTGCATAAGTTTCATCAATGATAGTTCCAATCACTTTTTCTAGCATCATTATATATCATAACAGTAGCTCATTTTCATAAAAGTTTTCATGAGCAAGTAACAAGCTATTCACATGTTAAAGTATAGATCATAAACTCTGTTGAAACTAACAAACTATATTCTCAGTCATCAAACAATTGCAATTCATCTTATTTTCAGGAAGGGTCTATGTCAGAGCTTTGATTTAGCAGACTCCACATACTGAACTATCATTTAGTCTTTCACAATTGGTAACACTCACGTGATATTTATGGGTTCAAAGTTTTAATCGGACACAAAGAAATATAGGGGCTTATAGATTCGCCTCCCAACCTTTTACCTCAAGGGTAATGTCAACAATAATTGTTCATGATAACTGAAATCCAATTGGATGAATATATCAGGATCTTTCAAACACAATGTGCTTGCCAAAGGATAAAATGTAAAAAGGAAAGGTGAAGATCACCATGACTCTTGCATAAGGGTAGAAGATAAAAGTAAAAGATAGGCCCTTCGTAGAGGGAAGTAGAGGTTGTCATGCGGTTTTATGGTTGGATGCACAAAATCTTAATGCAAAAGAACGTCACTTTATATTGCCACTTGTGATATGGACCTTTATTATGCAGTCCGTCACTTTTATTTCTTCCACATCACAAGATCGTATAAAGCTTATTTTCTCCACATTAATAGATCATACATATTTAGAGAGAAATTTTTATTGTGTGCACCGATGACAACTTACTTGAAGGATCTTACCCAATCCATAGGTAGGTATGGTGGGCTCTCATGGCAAAACTGGTTTAAGGAACGTTTGGAAGCACAAGTAGTATCTCTACTTGGTGCAAAGAATTTGGCTAGCACGAGGGGGAAAAAGCAAGCTCAACATGTTGGATGATCCAAGACAATATACTTTATTGCGGATATAAGAAAACATAACCCATTACGTTGTCTTCCTTGTCCGACATCAACCTTTTAGCATGTCATATTTTAATGAGTGCTCACAATTACAAAAGATGTCCAAGATAGTATATTTATATGTGAAATCTCTCTTCCTTCATTATTCTTTCATGAATTGTTCAAGTGACCAATTCTACGTTTGCTAACTTTCAATAAGTTTACTACTTATACTTATTCTATGTGAAGTCTTTACTGCTCATGGTATAAGCATATGAAACATATATAAATCCTGATTTATGATATTCAATTATTCAACCATTTACTCATAGGATATACGTGAAGCGCGTGAGTAAATGACAAACTACTCCAAAAGATAATAGTGAAGGACACTGAGTAGTCAAATAATTAACTAGCCATGGGAGGATTATTTTTCATTTAATATTTCAGATCCAATGATTTTATTCAAACATCAAGTAAAATTGAAATTACGCTCCGAGCAACATGTCATGTGACGAATAAAAATATAGCTCCGAGTAAGGTATACCGATAGTTTTGAAGACGAAAGAGGGGATACCTTCCGGGGCATCCGCAAGCTTAGGCGCTTGAGTCTTCCTTGAATATTACCTTGGGGTGCCTTGGGAATCCCCAAGCTTAGGGTCTTTCCACTCCTTATTCTCCTCATATCGATATCTCACCCAAAGCTTGAAAACTTCAATCACACAAAACTTAACGGAACTTCGTGAGATAGGCTAGTATGATAACGAGGAAACCATTCACCTTGGTACTGTCAAAGACAAAGATCATAATTGTTCTCACGCAATGCCTACTGTACCATATCATTTCTACAATTTATATTGAGGTATATAAGTCATAGAAACTAGAAAACAAGCAAACTATGCAATGAAAACAGAACCTGTCAGAAACAAAACAGTCTGTAATGATCTGAACACTAACCATACTTATGCTACTCAAAAAATTATGAAATAAATTGGTGGACGTGAGGAATTTGTCTATTAATCTTCTTCAAAAAGAATCAGTACCAAAGCACTCTTCTGTAAAAAAAATGGCAGCTAATCTCGTGAGTGCAAAGTTTTTGTTTTTTACAGCAAGATCACATTAACTTTCACCCAAGTCTTCCCAAAAGTCTTACTTGGCACTTCATTGAAACAAAAGCTACAAGACATGATTAGTACAGTAGCTTAATCATGTAAACACACAAAAACAGTAAGGGTAAATATTGGGTTGTCTCCCAACAAGCGCTTTTCTTTAATGCCTTTTAGCTAGGCATGATGATTTCAATGATGCTCACATAAAAGATAAGAATTGAACATAAAGAGAGCATCATGAAGAATATGACTAGCACATTTAAACCTAACCCACTTCCTGTTCCTAGGGATTTTGTGAGCACACAATTTATCGGAATAAGAATCAACTAGCATAGGAAGGCAAAACAAGTATAACTTCAAAACTTTAAGCACATAGAGAGGAAACTTGATATTATTGCAACTCCTACAAGCATATATTCCTCCCTCATAATAATTTTCAGTATCATCATGAATGAATTCAACAAAATAACCATCACATAAAGCATTCTTTTCATGATCTACAAGCATAGAAATTTTTCTACTCTCCACATAAGCAAAATTCTTCTCATTCGGAATAGCGGGATCACTAGTTCTTAAAGTTGACACTCTTCCAAACCTGCTTTAGATGATAGTATTATTCATAATCCAAAAGATATAGGTGAAGTTCATGGAGCACTCTACAATTAATATAAACTAACCAATGTCCAAGCTCCAAATGTATGAGTGAAGCACACAAAGCATTCTATAAAACCATACTCAAAAGATTTAAGTGAAGCACAAAGAGCAATTCTATAAGATCATACTTAAAAGATATAAGTGAATCACATGAAGAATTCTATAAATCAATGAAGAGATATATCATACTAGCATGGTTCATAAAGGAAGAACTAAAAAACACAAAGGACACAAATCATGTGAATGAAACAAAAACCGAGGTATACCAATAATTGTTGAACAAGAAAGATGGGATGCCAACCGGGGCATCCCCAACCTTAGATGCTAGAGTATCCTTAGAATATTTACTTGGGGTGCCTTGGGCATCCCCAAGCTTGAGCTCTTTCCTCTCTTTATTCTTCTCACATTGGTAACTCCTCGTTCTTCGAACACTTCATCCACAAAAAAATTTATCAAAAACTTTGTGAGATCCGTTAGTATAATAAAGCAAATCACTACCTTTAGGTACTGTTGCAAACTCATTTCATTTTCATATTATAACTATATATACTGTATTTGAACTTCACCATGGTTCATACCCCCAATACTAGACATATATTCATCAAAATAAGCAAACAACACACGAAAAACAGAATCTGTCTAAAACAGGACAGTTTGTAGAAATCTGAAGGTTTAGTAAACTTATGTAACTCCAAAAATTATGAAATAAATTTTAAAATTTCAACAATTTATAAAGAAGTAATTTTCAAAATGTTTCATACCCATTTTACTTTCCAGTAAAAAATGTAAAATCATGCGCTACAGCCAAAGTTTCCGTTCTTGTTCTGCACATAGTAAACAAGCACTCTAATCATCTTAAAACCAAAGCTTGGCACATTATTTTTATAATACAATGGATATATATAAGGGGATAATTATTTACAGAGAAAATTCCATGAAAAATTCTACATTGTTTCCGTGAGCATGAACACAAGTGGTCAAGGTCGACCCTCACTTCTTCAATGCATAACTTTCCAATCACTTCTCTTTTTGAAAAACTTTTTAGGCATGAGAGGCAAGTAATTTTTTTTGGTATTTTCATTCTTAATTTTTTTGTATGTTTCACCCACAACTAAACAGAAACAAAAAGGACAAAAAAACAAAATCTACTTAGTGAAGAAAGCAAACAAGCATACACGAGAATATCAACCCCACGCTATTGCTCCCCGGCAACGGCACCAGAAAAGAGCTTGATAATCCCCAAGTGCAGGGAATCATCATAGCAATTTACAAAGGTGGAAGTGATAACTATGGAGTGTCAAACCCACAAGGATCTAAAGGTAAGATCAATATTCTCTCAAGCCCTATCTGCCACTGATACGACTCTACGTACGCTGAACGTTTGCTTCCAACTAGAAACGATAAATGAAACTACGTTGTGGGTATGAAGTGGATAACTTTGTATGATATCGGAGAGCTAAAATATAAACGTAGATGTTGTTATCATAAAGTTAGAATATATTACTAAATATTACAAAATAGCGAGTGTGGAATAATGGTGGATCATCAATCAACCCAAAGACAAAGGATATCTACTCAAAACATCATAGGATGGCAACACATCATTGGATCATAATATGTGGCATAAAGCACCATGTTCAAGTAGGGATTACAGCGGGGTGCGGGAGAGTGGACCGCGTAAAAGAGATGAGGATGGTGATGATGATGGTGATGTTGATGAAGATGATCACCGCGACGACGATTCCCCTCCCGATGGCACTTCGGTGCCACCGAGAGAGAGGAGGAGAGGTTCTCCACCTTGTGCTTCCTCCTCCATGGCCTCCCCCCTAGATGGGGAGAGGTTCTCCCTCTAGTCCTTGGCCTTCATGGTGATGATGGCCCCTTCGAGATCCTCCTCCATGCCCTCCGGTGATGATGGCCCCCTCCGACAGGGTGCCAGAGACGGTCTAGATTGGTTTTCGGTGGCTACAGAGGCTTCTGGCAGTGGAACTCCCGATCTAGGTTAATTTTCTGAGGTTTCTGTATTTATAGGAATTTTTGGCGTCGGTCTCACGTCAAGGAGGTTCCCGAGGCGTCCACGAGGTAGGCCCACACACCTGGGGGCGCCCCCACCCTCGTGGACGCCCCGGGACTCTCCTGGCCCAACTCTTTTACTCCAGGGTCTTCTTTTGGTCCATAAAAAATCGTCAAAAATTGGCACATCAATTGGACTCCGTTTGATATTCCTTTTCTGCAAAACTCAAAAACATGGAAAAACCGGAAACTGGCACTGGGCTCTAGGTTAATAGGTTAGTCCCAAAAATAATATAAAATAGCATATAAAACATCCAAGGTTGATAACATAATAGCATGAATACTTCATCAATTATAGATACGTTGGAGACGTATCGCTCGCCTTGCCATTAATGATGACATTACTTCTGGAAGGACCCTAGCTCCAGGACAGCTCCTCTAGCTTGGCAGTTTTACCATGGGCGCTCGCCCGGCCGTTAAGCCAAGGGCGCCACCCACAATCGCCAAACATCATCTCCATATCAGCCTTGAACACGCCGAAAAGATGGACCCGGCAGATATCTCGTCCTTGAATGAGCTGCTAGATCGCATTGCCGCCCTGGGGGTCGCAACAGACTATGATCGGATTGTGCTCAAACCTGATCAGAGGGAGATCAATTCCCCATTGATCATCCACTTGGTAGCGGCCGTGGAGGACCGAGCCAAGAACACTTCTTCCCCTAAATTAAGGACCAGCTATATTCGGATTTCCGAGCCCTGTGAGCCGGATACCCATCCTCGGGAAGAGACTTCATGTCGTCCAAACATAGGACCAGGCATCGAGCCCAGAAATCGTCAAGAGCTTCCCGGTCCTGAACCGGTGACCTCGGAGATCCTTCAAGCTCCGGATCCAATTATGGGTCGGGATTTGGATTTTGTTCCACCCACCCACCACAATCAATATTCCCCAAGCAATTCAGGCCCTCTAGACATATGTAACCTAATGTACATATGGCAGCAGCCTAAGGAAACGGTCCATCACTTCTGGGCCAGATTCCTCCTTGTAAAAAACAAGATTAAAGATTGCTGCGATGACGACGCAGTTTCAGGTTTTTGCCGCAACTGTACGGATGAGGGAATTCTCAATGCCCTCATCCGCCGCAGCATACAGGACTTTGCAGACCTGACGCACATAGTACAGAAGTACTGCGGGATGGAGAGCGCCTGGAAAGCCCAGACGACCTGATGGGAACCTCCCGCCTTTAAACAACCCCCCAGATGGGCAAAACGGATGCACCCTTACGAGGCATCCGATCATAAGCCAAGTGACAAGAAAAACAAGCCCTTCGCGGGACATAAAACTATCCTTGATGAACTGCTCAACAATCCCTGTCAGATACATACGACGCCGAGCACCGAACCAACACATAGCCTTCGGGCATGTTGGGTACTCCGGCAAGTGGCTAAGAGCGGTGAGGCTATCCTCACCAACACTACTCCAGAGAAGCGTTCTTCAGAGGATTACGATTTCAACGTATTTATAGTCTTTGAGACCTTTTCTTCAAACAATCAGCGTGAACGGGCACTCTGCGACCTCGCTGAAGTCAATCAAATAACCGCAATGAACCCTTGGAGCGATACGGGCATAACTTTCGCCGATGACGATGAACCAAGGGCCCGATCAGTCCGAGCACCCGCCGCCTTGGTCTTAAATCCAATTATGGATGGCTTTCGACTCACCAAGGTGGTCATGGACGGCAGAAGCGGACTTAACCTCATATACAAAGATACGGTCGACAAAATGCAAATGGACAAGAGTCGCATCAAGCAAAGCAGTACCACCTTTCGAGGTATTATCCCCAGTCGAGAAGAACTACAAAAAAAAGACACATCCGTGACTTTTTGGGCCGAACAATTTTTTTCTGTCATACTTATGACACTTCTATGACAATAATTGGGAAAAAACCCAGTATCATCATAGATGTGGTGGGGTCCTACTATTATGACAAAAAATCATGACAGAAGATGGGCTTTTCGTCCTGGGCAGGTCGGAGATGTAGCTGCATGACATTATTTGGGCCGTCCATGACGGAAAAAACCATGGTAGAAGCGAGGGCGCGGAAAATATCGGGGAGTTCCTGGTTACGGTGGCTGGTCGGGGGCCGAGCGATGCGCGTTTGTCACATACGTACGCGCGTGTGTGTGAGGCGTTGCGCTCTAACTGAACCCGAGCGAGGCGTTGGGCTCTAACTGAACCCGAGCGGTTGCTTTGCAGGCTACGCGTTACACTGAACCCAAGCGATCGATCGATGGCTGTTAACTGAACCCGATCGAGCAATTCCTTCGCTACTGTTGCTAACTGAAGCCGATCGATGCTGCCTCTGGATGAACAGTGAGCGTTGTTGGGGGGTTTGGATGAACAGTTCCTGGTGGGGGTTGGATGAACAGGAACCCGTGGTAGTAGAGGTCGTTGCCGCTGGATGAACAGTACCCCGATCGATCGAGTCGGTGGGTGAACAGGACACCGTGGAGGGCTGGATGAACAGGACTCCATGGAGGGCTGGTTGAACAGTAGCCGGTGGAGGGCTAGATGAACAGTAGCCCATGGAGGGGTGGTTGAACAGGACCCCATGGAGAGTGTTGGTTGAAGAATAGCCGGTGGAGGCTGGATGAATAGGAGCCCGTGGATGAATAGTTGTAGGTGGAGGCTGGAGGAGGTCGACGGTGGATGAACAGTACCCTGTGGAGGCTGGAGGAGGTCGACGGTGGAGATGAACAGTATCCCGTGGAGTCCCGTTTTGTGGTACGCCACACCCCTCCCGATGAACAGGACCCCCGTTTTGACCGTAGTGCTCCAACACAAGTCCGTTTCCTCCGCTTTGCGGTACGCCACAACCCTCCCGGTCAACAAGACCCCGTATCGACCGTAGGAGGTCCAATAGAAGTCCGTTTCCTCCGTTTTGCGGTACGCCAGACCCTCCCGATGAATAGGATCCCGTTTCCACCGTGGCGGTCGAACACAAGGCCTTTTCCTCTGTTCTGCGGTACGCCAGGCCTCGTTTCCATCGGCTGTTCCGTCCAAGCCGGTTGGCTCCCGATGAACAACACGTGTTCCGTTGCCTCCCGATGAACACAACACATTCTGTTGCCTCCCCATGAACACGATGACGACGCAGTTTCTCCGTTCCGACCCAGCCACAGCCATGTACACGAGCCCTGGACGTACGTATGCGCGAGTTGGCGTTCGAGACCCCTCCCGTGTGTACGTACGTGGCCGTATTTACTTTCTTGCACCCTAGCCACTGTACGTACGTGTACATGCTACATGCGCGCCTCTACTACCACACGTGCGTGCCTCTACATCGACCAGTATGTATATACACGTTCGCGACCAGAGTGACAACGCTACATATGCTTCGACTGGGTGGGTCCCGGCTGTCAAGCACTTCCTTGCGTGCGAAGATGTAGCTGGTGGGTCCCAGCAGTCAGGGGCGAATATTTTTTTTGCCCATAATATGGACCCACTTCCTTGCATGCGAAGATGTAGCTGGTGGGTCCCAACAGTCAGGGGGAAACATTTTTTCGTGAAATATGGTGGCCCGTCGAGTGGGTCCCTGCTATCAGGTGGAGGAATCATTATTTTCCATGAAATAAGGAGGCACTTCCTTGCTGCAGCCATGTGAGGCTAACGTCCCCGCAGGGCCTAGCCAGCGGTGGGAGTAGTAGAGGCGGTGAGGCCTCCGCGGCATCACAGCCGGCCACGGGAAGCAGGAGCACGTAGCATGACCGGCACTGGTTTGGGCGGCTGGAGCAACAAGACCAGAGGTTAAAGAAGCACTACCACCATTGGATGGACATCGTACGGTCACCGGAGCTAGAATCGTTCATATTGACTAAGTTGACAAAGCCCTCCGTCCCCGTCAACTTAGTAGACCCACAAGTCAGCCTCCCACTATGGTGGGTCCCAGCTAGCAGGGGTTATTCATTATTTTGTGCGTAATAAGGAGGCACTTCCTTGCGTGCGAAGATATAGCTAGTGGGTTCGACCTGTCAGCGGGGGGGGGGGGAACGTTTTTTTGCATAATAAGGAGGCATTTCCTTGCGTGCGGCCGTGGACCCAGCTGTCAGCCTCTCCATGCATAGTCTAGTTCCGATGGATGTCGTTCGTTGACCATGTTGACTACTCCGCGCCGAGCATCCAAGGTGGTGGACGACGGCTAGGCCCCGGATAGCAAAGAGCTGGAGATGGGAAGATGCGGGAGTAGAGTCGCAGACAGAGAGGTATACGAGGGTTAACTGGTTCTGGTGCGGTGTGGTTCGGCAGTCGGTGGAGAAGAACAGGAGGTGTGGAGGGGTGGAGGGATGGCCTGGCCAACGGTGGGTAGCGCTTCACAATGAAGCGTGCTAAGCAGAGCTGCTGGCAGCAGGAGGTGGGAGCAGGTGGTCCCGGCGGCGCTGGAGGAAGAAGACGAGAGATTGAAGATGGATGCCGGTCGTTGGATGTTAATCCAACGGCTAACAATGTCAGAATCATTTGTTGACTAAGTTGACAATGACTTGCGTTGGCTTCAACCTATTCGCCCACATTTCAGCCTCTAAAAATGTGGCACGCAATCAACCC
This sequence comes from Triticum urartu, assembly GCF_003073215.2. NCBI lineage: Eukaryota > Viridiplantae > Streptophyta > Magnoliopsida > Poales > Poaceae > Triticum > Triticum urartu. The sequence continues at coordinate 88,225,155 of NC_053026.1, forward strand.
ATTTTTTTAGAATTTACAGTCAATTTGATATCTTTTTTTAGAATTACAGTCCATTTGCCGGGCTGGGTGAACAAATAATGTAGCGTCCATGCGGCCCATTTATTTTTTGATGAGGCACTTGCTTGCGTACAGCCATAGACCTGGTGGGTCCCGACTGTCCGCCTCTCCACGTACAGTCCTCTCCAGATTCCTCTCGTTTGTTCAGCATGTTCACAACGGCAGACATCAGCGTCGCGGCGAGTGCACAAAGGCGCTAGAGAAGATCCGACAACCTGACGAAGTGCCTTATTACTAACGAAACAACTGAACTAGCCCAGTGGCCGAGTGACACTGCCCGACAGCTGTTCCGCCCGGGTTCGATTCCACCTGTGCAGAGAAAATATCTCCAAATTTTTTGCCTCTGCCTTTATTGACATGTGGGTCCCAATTTTTATATACGCACACCACGTCCTACACTTTCCAAAACTTCATCCCTCGTTTTCTCTGTTTTTCGCACACTCGACATTGTGTGGGCATTTTGAAAATAGCATATCTTTTTGACTGTGCATCATATGAAGATGTGCTATGCATGAATTTTGATCAGCATGATGTTAACTGGCTGGTAGTTCCAGTTTCGACCATGAATAAAACTTCCAGCATGATGTTAACACTGTTTGAAAAGGCCGTGTTAATATAAATGCTCTGCCTCTAAAAGTTGCAGTTTCTTATCTAAAACTGAACTTGGAGTTTCTTATCTGAACCTGAAACTTGCAGTTTCTTCTCTGAGAATCACATTGTCTGCACTTTTATACTCCTATGAAACTACATTTTTTGAAGTGCTAAAAATAGATCTCTAGAATTCATAAAATACTTCATATGCTCAATACTGCAAATCTGAAATTCAAAAGACATTCATATCTGAAAGTACTCTCAAAATACACAACACAAAACACAATTCACAACCTACAAATACTGACAACCCTAAGCTCCTCCTGACAATTCACAACCTGCCCGACTATTGGGCTGGGGGGCAGTCCCCTCCTATTCCTCTGCGGCATACAACTGCCCCGTGAGACGATGTGAATGGCGTGGGAGAGGATGGTGGGGAAGCGTCATTGAGCCAACTGTTTTTCTCCTCTTGCAGCGGGTTTGGTCGACGAAGACTCCACAGGCTTGCTCTGGCACGACACCCTGACAAACGACACCATGTAGATGCTCGATCCTTCGATCTCTTGTGGATGCTCCGTCTGGGATCGATACTCCCACCACCGCTCCCTGACGATTAGATTTGGTGAATCTGTTTTCTCCATGGCCCAAAGGAGCAGCTCTATGGACTCCCGCGTGACTCCCTTCGGGAGTATCACCGCCTTTTCGCTCTGTTGCAGATATTTGGCCATGGATGTTGCCATCGCCGCTAGTTGGTCCTTGTTGTCAAACCAAGACTGTATCTCCAACATCCTAGCTAGCTTCACAGGGTCGCCGTCTGCGATCCTCACATATCGGTTGTACTCCTCCAATGATCTACTTCTCCACAGCACCTTCACTCGGCGGAGGTGGTTTCTGAATGGAAGAGGAGAGGAGCAGCACTGGTTTTGGGTTAGAACGGGAGAGGAGCGATGCTAATTTTGGATTGGAACAGGAGAGGAGGGGCGGTGGTTTTGAAATGGAAGAGGGGAGGAGCAGCGCTGGGTTTAGATTAGAACATGAGAGGAGCGGCGGTGGTTTAAGAGGAGAGAAGCGGCGCTGGTGTTGGAAGTATTTTTTTGTTTTGCATATTTTGGGTCAAAGTTTGACCACGTACTGTATTTGACAAGCAAAATGTGAATGCATGTCACCAAAAATTGTATCATTTGGTTCGTATCTGAATGTACTTTCAAATTATATTATTTTTGCAACGTATAACATATATTTCATTTGTGAAAATCATGGTCAATTATGACCCAGAATAAAAGGGAGACTAGTTAATGTGGGGTCGCTTTCTTAATTGAAGGGTGAATTGATTTTGATTTTGATCCAGTCACAGTGCGCCGGCCCTCTCGTCCAAACCTAAATCGTTGTCGCATGCTCCTCTCCCTCTTCTCCATTGCAAAACCACCTCCTCTCCTCTCCATCATCTCCATTCCAACGCCACCGTCTCGCCTCTCCCTCTTCTCCATTGCAAAACCACCTCCTCTCTCCGTGGACGAGGATCCCCTGACGTAGCCCATCCTACCATTGAGACACTGACACATGGGTCCCACCAAGTGCGGGGCCCACCTGTCAGTCACCGAAAGGCAGGGAAACCTCTCCTCTCCATCATCTCCATTCCAAAACCACGGTCTTGCCTCTCCCTCTTCTCCATTTCAAAACCACCCCCTCTCCATCATCTCCATTCCAAAACCACCGTCTCGCCTCTCCCTCTTCTCTATTGCAAGACCACCGTCTCTCCTCTCATCTTCCAAAGCTAGAACCGGACCACTCAGAAGGGCATCTATGGAGAGGATGCAGCAGCGAATCAGGCAGATCACTGGCGGCGACCAGGCAAAGTTAGCTAGGTTGAAGGAGATCCTTAGTTGGTTTGACAATGAGTGGGATATTTCGTGGATGGTGAGGGCCATATGGCAATGTATGCGAAAGAGAGAGATGGCGGCGATGTACTCCTCGGTGGCAGTCCTGCCGCAGTCCTTCGAGTTAATCGAGTATCTCCTTTGGGAGATGGAGCTGACAGATTCGCCCGAGGCGAAAGTCAGGTGGAGGTGGTGGGCATACAGGTCGAAGGTCGAGCACCTAGAGGATAACGAATCGATCGAGTACGATGTGTCCTTCGTGAGGGTGTAGAGCCAGCCGGAGCCACATGAGAATTCATTCTCCCACCGCAAGAGGAGGCCGGATGGTGCGACGTCGCTTCCCCACCATTCTCCACGGTTCCCATGATGCTCGCCTCGTTTCAACAATGTCGGTAGGGTTTAAGGTAAGCGTCGCACTAACCTAATCTTCCATCTGCTCATGCTTACAATCAGCGTGACAGCTAATAAAAATCATGCTTACAATTAGTCTCCGAGTACTACGCCAATCACCCTAAAATAGCTCTAGACCTTTGGGTCAAAGTTGTGACACTGTGTACAAATAAAGAAAAATAGATTGGTGCTTCTTTTAGAAAAGAGTACACCCTAGAAAACTGCCAATATAAGCTACTAGTATTTTTTTGAAGTCTAAGCTACTAGTATTTGGTTAGAGGATTTGCTGCCGAGAAATATCTGTCCATAGTGAGCGCCACACATCCCACTGATGGTGGTGGATGCCAATGCTTAGATGGAGCAGGGTTGGTGTCGGTAATTTTTACTTGCCACCTCGCACTATGCATATATGCCGGTTGCATCCGTACATTTGTGCAGTTCCACCAAAATGCAGCTGAATAACCCTGTTTGCACATATACTGAAAAGGCGTGATTACATTATAGTGGCACTAGTTGATGAAACATACACTAATAAATAGAAGAAAATATTGTGATAGTATCATAGTATGCCATGCTGCGAGGGCAAGATGGGCCTTGCGACGCCTCATACGGTAAGCCTTATACTGGAAATCGACCCAAGTCTCCCCGCTACACCTTCTGCCAGTGATGAACATCAGTGTATAGCGGTAGTACAAGGAAGGTCCTTGAGACATTCCAATCTCTATTTTTGTGTAGATCAACTAAAATTAAGCACCCCAGTTTGCAAAAACGCTTAAACATTAACAATGGGACTAGTTGATGAAACATATACTAACAAATAGAAGCACTTTCTTTATCTACATTGAAAATGAAATGATAGAGAGGACACTCACTCTATTTTAACTGTATTATTACTTCATTTTATCAGTGGCACTAGGGTCGAGCAGGTGGTAAACGAGGTGTACCGTGTGTTGCAAGGATGGAGGCCGGGGGTGCTTAGACTGGGATGCTGAAGCTGGCTCTTTCAGTCCCTATCTTCCCCTCTGATGTTTCTATGGTAGCATTTGGGTTGGAATCCAAACTTGGTCGAGCTGGTGCTGCGTCCCCCTACCTGCCTAGCTTATGTGGCGAACTTGTCTCCTGCTAGTACTTAGTCTGTTCTAGTAGTAGTTGCATAACTGCCCGTTTACACTGAGATGTTGTCGGATAATGGTTATCTATGGTTGGATTTCTTTAATGAAATCGAAGGAAACCCCCTCTTTCGATATATAAAAAAATTAGTGCCACTAGCGGTGCCAAAAAATTGCCTCAAATTAATAGTGCCACTAGATTAAGGTGCAAAATAATAACATTACTGCTTTATCATGGCAGTGCCAAAACAGTAGCACAAGAGCAGACCCAACATGCACGATCTTTGGCAAACGGCCAGACCAAAAAGGAACATACCTCATGATGGGAAACATGTCTACAGTCAACACCATCATAGAAGGGATGACACCAGTCACCAACATGGATGATTCAATTCATGGGACATTTTGGTGCAGTTCACCTAAAATGAAGCAATGTCCCATGAGCTAGCAGCTTCTTCTTCATTTTTTTAAGAAAATGCTTCCAGCCCCGGTTCCATTTCCATCAGAAAACGAAACCCACAGAGCTTCTTCTTCATTAGTTGCAATAAAATTGAGCAACATCAAGGTTGGTTGTGAATCTCTTGGAATGTTCAACTATAATTTGGATATCATTTGTCTAGTTGAACAAAGATCAAGCGTGAAATGTATGTCTTTGTTTGCACAAAAAAGGTGGAAAGGAGGGTGACAAACAAGTGATGAAACATACATCAAATGAAAATAAGCATGTTCCTTATCTGAATGGCAATCCTACAAGGACAGTAGCAATTTCTAAAGCAGCAACATTGCTAGATATTAGTGTGGGCATTAGGATTAACTATGACAACCGTTAAATAGGACATTACTTTAATGGTGCCATTGCTTCATTTTACCAGCAACATTGGTTTAACGTGTCCTTACTTTTAGCAGTGCGACTGCTACATTTTACCAGTGGCATTACATAAGAGTGGCTCGGGGGAACAAACATCAGAACAAGATATCTGGGTTGGTCCCATTTTTGTTCGGTATAGCCACCTTATACTGTGTGACGCTAGCAAATCTAGTGATGGACTTACTCTATTGACTTGTCCCCCAGTCCCCACTTCCTTTCCTTTTTCAACCAATAGATCGGGTTTATATTGAGTTTGTACTGCGTTTCCCTTTATTTACCTATTAGACCTAGAGACTAGTTGGATAGCCAGTCTCTGCTACATTTCGCCCCCATTATTTCCTCTTTCGACCAAGTCCTAGATTCAGGTAAATCTTCCCCACCCCCTTTCTTCTTTGTATGAACCAAGTAGTACTAGATTCGAGTGCATGAACTAGTTTTACCTCTTAACAGTAAATATTTAGGTGGCTTTTGAACAGCCGATCGATCCTACTCCCTCCGTTCCAAAATAGATGACTCGACTTTGTACTAACTTTAGTACAAAGTTAATACAAAGTTGGGTCATCTATTTTGGAATGGAGGGAGTATCTATGAGGGGGCCAGGGAAATAGTAAAAGATACAAATGAAGCGACGTCAGGAGCTCGGGAAGTAGAGCAAGGACGGTTTCAAAGGAAGTTATACCTGAGGGTCGCCGGGATGTCGCTAGGTGGGCGGCGGGAGGCTGGATCTGCCCACACTACGGCAGCAAGGAAGAAGGGGTCGGAGGCCCTCCCTAGACAGTGGTGCTTGGGGGAGAACGGCAAGGCACACTGATCAGGACGCACCGGCAGTGTGTAAGAGCCATCGCCGAGGATGACCGCATGAACGTTGCACCTTCTCACCTTCCCCGGCGGAGAGGATCCGGCTAGATCTATGATCAGTGGTGAGTAGAGAGAGAGAGAGAGTGTGTGTGGCCATCACTGTCATGTTTAGATCTAGAGAGGATGAGATAGTGTGAAGATAGCAACACTAGCAAGCAAGCGCCGAGGCTCTTGCCTATATATAGTGGAGTACTACTAGTTTTGTTTTGTCTACCGGAGCCGGCTTGACCTCGTCAATGACTGTCTTCATGCACGTGCCCTGGAGGCACAGTTGTCCTCATTTTGATCTCAAGCACCCGATTATAACATGACAAGAAACCATAACCTCACTGCACAAAGGAGACAACATGAATCCTGACGGACAAACTAGACGAGGATCAAATCTCAAATAAAAGATAAACTCGTAGAAAAGGGGTCCATCGATAGATGCCCTAATTAACATAGCCAGCTTGACATAGATGGCAGTCGAGTAGTCTTCGTGCATGTGGCCCCCATGACTAGCACCTTGGAGGAACTCAGTTGTTGCTGTTTAACCCTCGCAGTGATCCGAAGCACATGACACCTAATTTTGCGAGATGACAAGAAATCTTTTTTTAGATTTTGCACCAGAACTACAGCCCTGGACAACATAGCCTGCACGATATGTAGACAATAGCCCATCCAGGCGTGTCTGCTGGAGTCTGGTCACATGCATGGATGAACTGATCTTCCATGTCATGCAGGGATCGTCCAGGCACCAACGTTGAGGCCTCCACCAACGTCTTTACAACACTTCTCTAGTACTATCGCTCGTCTCTCTCTTCTATTAACTCACTCGACTTGTGGGGCCGGGAAGTGTGCCTATGGTCGGTTCTCAATTGCGGTCCCACATGCGTGTGAAAACACAATATGACGAGCGTTCCATTCGGAGAGCGGCGTTCCAAACCGACCAACCGTCTGGGGTGCGATGCGAACGCGGCGGGCGTGCTGTATACTGTACTCCGTAAATGTGTACCACCATTTTCTTGAGGCTTTGCTCCATGGCGCAATCCATGGATACAAAATTAGTATACTATACTATTTAAAAGTCGAGGGCGGGGCTTTTCCCACACGGTAGGCGGGGCAGTTCTGCTTAGTCGGTTCGACAGAGACGCCAGAAGATGAGGGAGTAGGCTGCTGCAAACGTAGGGCTATGTGATTTGACAGCGAGTTACTGCTGGACAGGTGGGGCCCGGTGATTTGACTTGCCATTATCATTTTGACTGCGACGCTACAACCAGCGTGAGTCTCCCGATTCCTGACCACCTCCATACAGGTGCCTCTCCCAATGCTCCACCATGTAGAGGCTGGCTCTTGCTTGAGAGCCCACTCCTCCACTTTTTCCTTGCCACTTTCCCCCACAGATGCAAAAATACCATGTAAAGAGGGCTTATAGCCCACTATTGTACTTGATCCTACAGGTGCTAAGCCTGCCATATAGGCATAAAGTCTAATGTGGCAAGTTAATTAAGAAGAGGGAGACTAGTTTGGTGACCCCAGGAAGAAACGGTGCTAAGCGCGTGTACCTAGATGAAGCAAACTTAGCAACAAAAAACTAAGCACCTATGCATTGGGGACTTGAGTTGCTAAGCCATTTAGTGCCCATAGAACCTCATCTAAGCACCATTTCATTGGAAGAGGTCACTCCTTGGCAAATGCAATAAATACAATGAAGAATGAGATAGAGAGAAGTAAACAAAATATACTCTTATAGCCCACCTTATAGCTAACCTTGTTGTATGAGTGACTAAGTGATGACTATGTATGACATGCCAACATCAGATAGCCTAACGCACCGTGTTAAATCTCCATGGGCGCGACCGCGCGAGCGAGGCGACGGTCGTGGTATGCGCGACCATGATACTGGCTGCTAGCAGCCCTTGGATCTGAGATCGAACGGTCGCATGCTAAGTTGCTAAAAATTTGCAGAATAACCCTCCAGGATAGGATATTCACCCATAGGTCTAGAATCACGCCATGCAACCATTCGATCTCGGATCCAAGGGCTCTCAGAAGCCCATATCATGGGAGAATTGAAAGCTTCGTATCACCTGTAATTTTCGCGACACTTGACATGACATCGAAAGCCATTTAATTGGGCGTCGAGTATACATGACATCTAATTGGGCCCCCATAGTACTGTGCATGAATCCATTTATCCACCAGGCAAGCCACTACCCTGTTGTTCGCACCCCCCCCACTCGGCAGTTTTACAATCGATAAACTGCTCCTAGTCGTCCCGTCCTTTCACATTACGGTAGTTCCACTAATCCTAACCCTCCTCCCAAATCCATGGCGTCCCAACTCTCCATGATCGGCGGTGAGTACAATATTAGAACCATCACCGGTGATGAGTTCGATGTCATCTACACCCGTTCTTCCGCAACGGTGAAAGAATGCCTTGCTCGCTTCAAACGCATGTTCAAAAACTCAAATGATGAGTGGGTTGTTGGGCTAGATGTTGAGTACACCACAGTCCTGGGAAGTGAGAAGAATCTAAAGGAGGCAGAGAAGAAGAAGCCCGCCGTGATCCAGGTTTGTGTACATGACTTATGCTTGGTCTACCACATATGCCATGCCGATGTTGAGTGCGAGGAATTTAAGATGTTCCTCAAGGGCGGCTGAGTCACATTCGTTACTATAGACTTTAGGAATGAGAAGGAAATCCTGGGTCGGATAGGCCTCATTGTAGGCGACCCCTTGGACCTCCAGAAGGAAGGACTGGTGCCCTCCCGTGATCAGCCCTCAATGCTGACCCTGGCAGGAGCCATGGTTCATCCTTCGTACGGGAAACTGAAGAAACCTCCGCACACGTTTCATCATGCATGGCAGTGGAATGTACTAGATATAGACCACATCCACTACGCTGCAATGGATGGCTACCTTTGTTTCAATATCTACAAGGGTTGGATGAAGTGCAAGAGCCAAGTGTACTAGATATAGACCACATCCACTACCTTCTCGTTACTTTAACTCTTCAGTACGTACATACTAGTATTTCTTACAGTTCATCTTTTAGTTGGTATAGTACTACGATTACCACTCGTTTCTTCACATTATATACGTACAATATATATGGCCAACATCATATACCAAGCAGTTTAGTTGTCAAAGAATTTCAGGGTGCTTTGTTTTATTTGACGGGTGTGTTGTGCTGGACACCATTATTTTGACTCAAATCTCTTTTGCCATGTTATAATGACATAAATACCAATAGAACAACATGCCAGCTCTCCCTCCACCTCACTACAGTAAAATAAAGTGTGGGGCCTACTTGATCCCAACAACGTTCTTATTTTCCTGTAAAATTGTTCGCTTGGTTACTCCTGACAAGCGGGGCCACACTTATCATTGCGAGAATCAGCTTATTTTTGTCATGTAACATGGTCAACGGGTTTGACGTGAAAATCACAATGTCTAATGGTATTTTGAGCAAACATCTAACTTAACGATGGCATTTTTGAGATATCTAATTGCATTTTTGAGCAGGCATCTCACGGATCGATGGCATTTTTGAGTAGTTGTAACTTCTAATGGCAAAACTAAGTAGTAATACACAAACTAGTGGCATAAATAATGAGAACCCAAGAATTAAATATGTATGCTAATTTCTTTAATATAATTTAGCACCCCATTTAAGCACATACTAGCTTTTTTAATAATACTATATGCATAATTTGGCGACGAGCGCTCTCTATATGTACCACCTTTTTTCTTTAATTTTATATTGTTAGTTTTGCTCCATGGCGCAATCCATCGATCCTACTACTGTACAAAAGTATACATTTTTAAAAGGCTAGAGGGCGGGGCAGTCTAGCTAGGTCGGTTTCAAGAGAGGCGAGGGCCTTTGTGATTTGACGGCTCATTACTGCTGGAAGGCGGGGCCTTGTGATTTGACTGCTCGTATAAATGTGCCGACGACCTAAGGAGGAGAAAAGAACCGTGCGGTATACTCAAGTTTTCCACTGGAGTACGACGGAGGAGCACGAAACATGGTAGCCCAGTGCCATATCTCTACTCAATACTCTTATTATATATTACTACCAAGAGGCATTGTTCTATTGGCGATAAAGAATGATCTAATTTGCTAGTCATCTCATTTTTAGCATTGTTCTATTCATGCCTCGCAAAGAACGTGACACGTGCGGCGAAACACCCGAAGCAAAAAGAAGAAACACAGGAGCAAAATAAGAAGGAAGATTATCACCCCCAAAAAAAGGAAGACGCACACACAAGTCCGGGGCGCTGCTCTCACTACATGAAGGGTTGCTGGCCACTGAATCGTAACTGCTTCTTCATCGCCTCCATGACCTCCATCTCCTTGCGCATCTCCTCAGCCATCTTCTTCATTGTGTCCATGACGCGGGATTTCTCGACGCGAGCCTTCATCATCTGTTCCACGACCGCATTACGTACCTTGGCAGCACCTGGGTGCTCGATGCGGAGCTTCACCAACTCCTCCTTCTGTTCCATGACGAGGGCATGCAGCATCTTCATCGAGGAACTACTATTCTCATGCAGCTTCTTCCAGTCGGCGTTCTCCTCCTTCAACAGGTCCAGCTCATGGCAGAGCTTCGCCTTGTCCTCCTGAAGTTGCAGGACTTCGCCGGTCGCCTTCTTCTCCGAGGCAATGCTCTTCTTCAGCAGCATCACCAAGCCGGCGGTCAACTCCCCCTACTCATTGAGCTCACCGGGCATGTCGTCGAGGTTCTCCTTCAGCAGCTCCACCAAGCTGTGGATGAACTCCTTCTGCTTATTGAGGTGCTTATTGAGCTGATCGGGCATGCCATCGAGGGATAACAACTCCAGCGCCGCCAGCTCGGCATGTTCGCCTCCGCGTCTAGGGCACTCCTGGGAGCCATCGCCTGCCCATGAGAGATCTTTCGAGGTTTCTGCGTAGCGGCGAGCCCTCTTTTTTTCTGCAGACTTGGTTGCCGCTCCCTTGTTACGAGTAGTTCTCGACCTAGAGCTCCGCACACCGGCCATGGCAAGGACGGACGAGGAAGGAGGACTTATGAGGAGGAAGGTAGAGTAAATTTCAGTTGGGTAGTTCCCCTTTTTATAACCTAAGTACTAGCACTAGTACTAAAACCTACATAGTGGGAACACGTTCAGGTTTGGTACGTACAGGTAGGTGTGAGCAGGCTTGCACTTTGTAGCACTAGTACTTTGGAATGTGATGGGAACAAGGTAAAGATTAATTTATGGTTTTGGTTTCGAGGCCTGAAATGGCTCCCAATGAGTTTCTAATGATATATTTTTTGTATTGCATGCCTCTTATTAAGTTGGTCAAATTAACGACCTAGGTACACATGCAAGACTTGTAAACTGAGATAGAGGGAGAACTACACTGTTCAAATGCGGTCGCACAAGTCAGTGATGTAACTGGTCGTACATGTCAGACCGAGTCGATGCGTGTCCCTTCGGTGAGACGCGGGTCCGACCGACCATCTGTTGGTGCGACCGACCATAAAGTACTTACGCGATGGGGACTTCTGGTTGTGGCTTCGGTTGATTGTCATGACCAAGAATTCTAAAACTAGTGATAAATCAATTACCATCTTTTTCCAAACGACCAAGTATTTTTTTACAGGAAAACAATACATATAGATGGAGTGATTGTCAAGGTTGCAAACCGACATAGCGTTGCAAGTTCACTACAGCAACAACCGACTAGGTCACTGCATCGCTGGCGGGGAAGGAGGGCAATCACCTTGCTGACAATGCATGCCGAGCGGCGCGGCTGCAACTGGTCCCGCGATTTGGCTTCTCCTACCGCCCATTTGAACAGTTGCACCAGATGCTCATGCCATTGCACATGCATGCACATTCTTTCCTCTGCAGTCGACTCCGTGAATATGATCTCTGCCATTATCCCTAGCTCGAAATCAACGTGACGCTGCCAGATGTTGACATCCCTCAGCATCTCTCCCCTGAGATCGACTTGCTCCTCCGCATTGTGCTACGCCAGGCACAGCTCCTTGGAACTTCTCTCCAATCGATGTGCCGCTTCCTTGATCCGATTTGCCCTTGATGCCCACCACCTTAAACACAGCCCTGGCATGTCCTCCGGCACCACCGATATATGATTCCAGAGCAATGGATCCCCTCTAAAACACATGTGGGTTTCACTCAAAGGCGGCAGTGCCACGGGCCGTTGCGAGAGGGAAGCCCGCGGGATCCTAGGATCTAAGGGATTATCCATGGAGGGATCCTCCATGGCGGGATCTAGTGGGCGGGGCGGGGAGGCAAGCCTAGGCGCTGGGAGATCCCTACGAGCCTAAGATAAAGATAGTACTACTCCACTCCGTCCATATTTAAATACAAAGGCCACCAATAGTAGCCCTGGCAAAAATTGATCATGCTGCCTGCATCCTGGTTTATTGGGCCCCTTTTTTGTGCCACTTTTTATGACATGCATAAATATTATGTTACTTACAAATATGGTCAAAAATTGGAACAAAATACGAAGGAGACCAATGGAAGTACTGGCACCCCATGATTTAACTACTCGCATGTGCGCAGTGGAGTAGTAATGTCTTTCTTCCGCCCTCACGTCCACTCAATTTGCATGCGATGTATTAATTGACCATCAATGAAATGAAGGACTTTACATGCGTCAAATTATCACATGGGGTGGTTCTTCGTACAAAAATGCATCGCCCTGTGTACCCGCATGTGCATCCGAGGGAATGAGTGCGTGCGTGGCATGCGTGCACATCTTTGCTCCGTGCATGTACCGCCAGTGTGGCTCAGAGAGGACGAGTACATTCTTCTGGAGCAGCAGCACGTCACTGTGATCAATCCACACAAGGAGGTCGTGACAACGCCTCCACATGTTCCACGTACCTTCATGAACTGTAAGAGAGACACTGTGTAGCGTGCCATTGCAATTCTAATTTATGTGTTTGCACATACTCGAAGTACTAGTAAGGTACACGTGCATTGCATGCGTCAGATTTGGCAACTAAATTATGACTAAATACCACATTATAACATGTAAGCTCTAAGTCATATATGCCTGATATAGACCTTCGTTTATTTCTTATAGTTCATCTCATTCAAAATAAATTAGTTTTTATAAAAAATCTAGGGCCTCTTTGATTCGTAGGATTTCCAAAACGAGGGAATAGGAAAAACATGGGATTAGAATGGAATGTCATCTTGAATCCTACAGGATTGTACGAGTGTTTGATTGTGCATAGAAAAAACACAGGATTCTTTCAAAGTGGTTTGAATGGATGGGATGTTTCCTATGAAATCTAGTGCAAATGAATCCTATGAAAAAAATTCTATGGTTTACAATCCTACGAATCAAACAACCAAGATAGGAAAAATTCCTATGGATTAGAATCCTCCAAAATTCCTTTGAGGATCCTTTGAATCAAAGAAGCCCTTAACCTATTTTATGATTCACGGAATTGTGCATTGTAAATCATAAAGTAAAAAAATAATGGCAATTCAACTAGAAAAAAAGTTTGGGCAGTTATGATACGGAAGATTGTAGAACAAAGGAGAAGCACTTGTGTTTTGAGGTTTGTGGATTATGCTTAAGTTCAACCATGGAGTCTGCTAGATTGTACATGTGGCACAATCTGGTGGGGGCTAGAAGATGGTGAGAGGGGCCAAGTGGAGGGGAGACTATGAAGGAGTGCACAAGTGCGAGATCGATATTTGAAGAGATGGGGCGAGAACGTGTGTTCTTGCGCGCAGTGGCGGAGCCATGAAAAATAAATGAGCTAGGGGGCAAGCATTGCTAATCCTTTACGAGGAGGGCCAATTCATCAACTTAAACCATTTTACCAGCAATTGTCTAATGATCACATTCATATTAGCCTCGATATATAGTGATGTTAGGGGGGCAGGGCCCTTGCTGCCCCTGTCTTCGCCACTATGCACGCGTCTGAGAGATGAAGCGGAGGCATGGATGATGAGAGGGGGACGTTGGATATATAATTAATGTGGGTGTATTAGCTATGTAATCCTATATAGAGAGGTATAGATTGATCGATGTGGACATGATAAAGAGGGTGAGACCTCACTAGATATATAGATTGACCAGTTTGTGTGGAAAACTGTGAAAGCCTAGCTATATACACACACATAGAGGAACATCGATTGTTGCGCATGCATGTGAGAGATAAAGAATGCCCGATATGATGAGGAGGGGGAGGTGTGTGTGTGTGTGTGCATGCATGGGAGACCGACCTGAAGAAAAAGATTGCATGTGTGCGATAGATAATGCCAACTGGTACTGTGTGTGCATGCATGCACGAGAGAAAGTTAATGGTACTATTATAAAGAGAAGATAACTGTGTGGGTGTAAAAGACTAGGTGACGTCATAATCAATGTAAAGTAGAATTCAAATATTTGAATAAGAGATCATGATGTTTGAAACCCATGCATGCATGAATATAACTGAGATATGCGTGGTGTGGTTTGGAAACGATCATGTTGTACTGTATACACATTGAACAAGGTCAGACTGATTTGTATTTGAGATATCGATGGTAGACATCGTTTGGCCACATTGCATCCGTGCATGGACACACTATTCTAATTGGAGATGATGGGTGGATTTTGCATCACATATCTATATCTATACCCCTATATATATTATATTTTATATTTTTTATATAGTGTGCGGATAACTTTAACTTTGAAAGATGGTCATTGGATGAGGCCAATCCAATGGTGCAGAGATGGCAAATTTGAGCACAACTAGCCATTGGGTATCATCTAGATTCCACCAGATTTTGCCACATGTACAATCTAGAAGACTCCATGGTTGAACTTAAGCATAATGCACAAACCTGAAAACACAAGCACTTCTTCTTTGTTCTAGAATCTTCCGTATCAGAATTGCCCAAATGTTTTTCTACATGATTTGCAACTATTTTTTTTTACTTTATGCCTTACGACGCACAATTCCATGAATCTTAAAATAGATTAGCTTTCTTATAAAAACTAGATGATTGAATGAAATGAACTATAAGAATTAAACGAACATCTACATCATGCATATATGACTCGAAGCTTATATGCTATAATGTGGTATTTATTCATAATTTGGTTGCCAAATCTCATGCATGCAATGCACGTGTACCTTACTATTCTAAATGGTGTTTGTGTGTGTGTTGTGCTTGTTAAACACATTGTACATAGTATATCATACATGGTTTAGATTCCGAACATCTAGCTAGAGCATACATGTGTTGGGGAACGTAGCAATAATTCAAAATTTTCCTACGTGTCACCAAGATCAATCTTGGAGATACTAGCAACGAGAGAGAGGGAGTGCATCTTCATACCCTTGAAGATCACTAAGCGGAAGCGTTACAAGAACACGGTTGGTGGAGTCGTACACGCTGTGATTCAGATCGCGGTCGATTCCGATCTAAGCGCCGAACAATGGCGCCTCCGCGTTCAACACACGTACAGCCCGGGGATTTCTCCTCCTTCTTGATCCAGCAAGGGGAGAGGAGAAGTTGAGGGAGAACTCCGACAGCATGACGGCGTGGTGGTGATGGAGCTCGTGGTTCTCCGGCAGGGCTTCGCCAAGCGCTACGGAGGAGGATGAGGTGTAGGAGAGGGGGAGGGTGTCGGTGTCAAAACCGGCGGATCTCGGGTAGGGGGTCCCGAACTATGTGTCTAAGGCGGATGGTAACAGGAGGCAGGGAACACGATGTTTTACCCAGGTTCGGGCCCTCTTGATGGAGGTAAAACCCTACGTCCTGCTTGATTTATTCTTGATGATATGAGTATTACAAGAGTTGATCTACCACGAGATCGGAGAGGCTAAACCCTAGAAGCTAGCCTATGGTATGATTGTCTGTTGTATATCTCTATCGACTAGCCTGGCCCTGGTTTATATAATGCACCAGAGGCCTAGGATAACAAGAGTCCTAGCTGAATATGCCGGTGGGGAGGAGTCCTTGTCTTGATCACCAAGTCTTGTGGAATCTTCCATGTATGCGGCAATTGTCCGAACTGGCCCATGAGTATACGGCCATAGGGGCCCTCGGCCCAATCTAATAGATCGGGAGATGATGTGGTGAGTACCCCCTTGTGCAGGACACCGTCAGTAGCCCCCTGAACCGGTCTTCAAGTGAGGGACGCTCCTTGATTCTTCCGAACTGTTCTTCATCTTCGGTCGTCGGTCTTGAAAACTGGTTCAACAAATCTTCTCATCTTCGATCTTGAGGATCGCCGAAATGCATTCGATGATTTTACACGTTGGGTATCCGTGGAGCCCCTTTAAGTTTCCGGCCTTTATCAATGCCTTGTTATTTTTATGCCACACCTCGGGCTTGAAGTTGTTCCCGAGAGGCAGTGTCCTCTCACGCTCGAGCTCTAACGCCGGACTGCATTCGAGGTATCTTTTGCAGCCGAGCACCAATGCCGGATTGCTTCCGAGCTCCAACGCCGAAATGTATCTGAGCTCCAACGCTGGACTGTGTCCAAGCTCCAACGCCGGACTATATCCAAGATGTCATAGATCATCTTGGTCCAAAAAAGTTGAAGGAGTTTAGCCGAGCTTAATGCCGGAAATGCCCTCTATGGAGCCAGCCACTAGCGCCCGAGCTTTATGACGGACTGCTTCCGAGGTGGTGCACCACCCCGACTATGGGCCGATTTTTTGTCAATATTTTTTATTGGTGCAATTTATTCTCTGCCGAGATATATAGCCAGTAGCCCTCAAGGTGTGTATCGTTCTAAAACCCGAGATGCAATTGAAGGATGACGTAAGACCGCTGATCCCAGTAGCCGCTGAGACTCGGGTTGATTTGCAAAATTGGTCTGAGGATCAAGTCCTAGCTCGGCAGAATACTTCAGGACACTAAAAGCGGCGTGCTCAGTCCTCGAGACTCGGGTTGGGTGCGGCCGACCAACCTGAGGATCAAAATCTCCTCGGAAACTGTATTGCACTTAAAATTTTCTGCATTGGACAGGCAATGCAGTAGCCCCCGAGACACTGGTCGGGTGGCAACACCAGATCAGGGGATTGATGTGCCCCTTTAATATTTGTAAATAATAAGCCCGAAGCCCAGTAGCCCCCGAGCCTTAATGCGGGCACGGGTGGCCAAATTAAGGATCGATATCCATAGTAAAATCACAAATTATGTGTAATGACTCTATGTATCCAAGTACTTTATATCATTAATGCTCGGATCCGCATTGTACAAAACTTTGTTGACCGACCATTGGCTTCCACCTCCTCGGCTAGTAGTCGAGGAGTGTTTGTCCTACTTTATAAAGCCTTTATGAGGGCAAAGATTTACGACAAACAAGGCAATTTGGCCATACGGTTTTATAAACAAAGGTACGGAGAGAGATATGTTATATTACTGTTTAACATAAGAAATGTCTTCCAAAGAAAATAGTCCCGCTATCGGTTCCTTTCTTTGGGTTGTCATGCTAAGCATGATCATGAAACCTCAGCCCTAATGTAAGAGCAAAATATTAAGGATTTAGTTTGGGAGGCCAGTTAATAGCCCCCGGTAGTGTTCAGCGACAGTCGAGGTCAAGCCGTAAACACTTCGGCCATTGTTATGAATGGCTCGTCATTTAACACCGTCATCGGATCGCTGACCAGTTTACGCTTATTGTGACAGTCAGTTTTCGACTTTCTCCACTGAGGTGCTTAACCGTGTGAGCTGGAAGCACAATCGCAGTAGTTCTCCCTTTGCACACCTAGCCGAACAAAGCGGAACGTAGGAGGCAAGCACAGGAGCCGGGCAACCCAACTATTGACCGAAGACACAATTCGAAACCAATGCATATATAGTGAGATCCGAGAATGTTTTTGCTGAATCTATAAAGGTGTCCGGCATAGCACTGTGAGACTTGTGCTGGAAACACACAAATAGTTTAAAAGTGCCAAAAAGCTTGGAAAACCAAAAAACGTCAGTAAAAACATGATGTCCGAACAAGAACAAGTGTTCGGTGCCAATCCGAAAATTGGAAGAGAAAGAAAAAATTGTGCTTCTGTCGTGTTTTGACAACAACCAAGAAGAAAACACATTTACATCTCATATATAAATTTTAAGAGCCCCCAAGTGACTTGGGTAAGAATTTTATGTATAATGATTGTATGTACCGAAGTACTTATATCATATTTGTGTTCACCCGAACTTTAAACGCGTCTTAACCGACCGTCGGCTTCTCCCTCTTCGGCCAAGGGCCAAAAAGTGTCATGTACTCCGCCTGTCTAGAGTATCGACGATGTTTCCGATGACCAGGCAATCAGGCCATAAGGCTGTAATAGACAAAGCGCGCTCAGGGAACTTATGTTATATTACTAACGAAGTGTAAGAAGCATCTTCGAAGAAAATAGTACCCCCACCGATACCTTTCTTCGGTGCTCATTATTACTATGAGACTTGTGCAATAGATTTTTTGTACTCATGAGTTTCGTTGTGTGCGGACCATGATTGAAAACAATAAGAGCGGTAGCTTTCGGCTTCACCCACTCTGAGGTTAGAGCTCGGATGACCCGGTCATGACAATCGCAGAGGTGCTCCCTTTACTCCCTAGCCGAACAATCCGGAACGTAGGGTAAGCACAGGAGCTAGGCAACCCAGCTTGCAAATCGCTTAGGTCAATATGGTGCATATTGTGGTGTAATACACGAACAAGGAACGAAGCCGTACAAGTATAATCATATGCAAGAGTAAAAGCTCCATCAAGGGAGCCCCCAAGTAAACGGGGTATTTGAATTTGTGTGTCACAAACAAAGTTTTGACAAGGAGAATTTCTACAAGCAATTTTTTTTCAAAAAGTTATAATGCTTGGTCGAACCGAACACAAGATAAAAATTTAAAACTTTGAGCATGAAGGCAACTTAGCTGGTTAATGTGTTCGGTATTGATGACGCGGCCCGAGCTTGATGCGGGACAAGGTTCCATCCCCCAAGCCGGTCCCAAGGTGGCGGAGCAAAGAGCTCGGCACTCCGAAGTGGTGACATAGCACGGTCAATGCGGGCCAGCAGAGTGATGCCGAAGTCCCTGGCGTGGGGTAATGAAGTGTTGACGAAGCCCCCTATCCAGCCGAGGTGATGTGGTATGTCAGTACGCCGAGTTGACGATACTTCCCAACCCGGATCATTTTCCTGTGCACAAAAAATAGTGCAAACCGGAGATAATAATAATAATGATAAAAAAATGTTGCATAATAAATAATTTATGCAAAGTGAGTAATAAAATAAATATGGCATGGCGCCAAAGTCAGTGTCGATGCAGGGCGTCGGCGTGATGCGGTAAAGGTGTGGCAAAGCCTGAATTCACAAGTCGGTCCAAGTTCCAGATGCGGCATTCGCCGGACTATGTACAGAAACTGAACGAACTACCACGCGACCGTCGTTAGTGCGGCCATCATTCGATGGACCTGTGTACAGATGATGGAACAAACCAGAGTAATAATTTCTTGGGAAAAATAAACCCCAACAAGCAAAAATTACTAGGATTAATAGCACCTGGTTTATTTGTTGTAACAATCCAAAGAAAGGTGACTCCCAAAATTGGGACTCGATCCGTACACCCATTGCCTGATGGGTGATAAAGCGACGGCAGGGCGATGCTGGCAAAGGCTGGCTTGCGGAGGCAAAGCCCTCGGTCCAGCTAACGTGACGAAGCTGGTCAGCTAGTGACGCTGAAGTCTCCGGAGTAGGTTGATGAAGAGATGGCGAAGCCCCTGCTCCAGCCGAGATGTCGAAGCCTCGATGTCAGCCGACAAGTCGAAGTAGGTCGGCGTGATGGACATCGGCTTGAAGAAGCAAAAGTGCGGCCCTGCCGATGCCGGTCATGACGTGGTCGATGCCGGCTTGATGAAGTGACCGTGCAGCGATGCCGGTGTGCCCGCTCCGTGTAATCCATGGGGCGGCGATGTTGGTGATGATTTATCCTTCACGATGTTGAACTCTTGTTCAGCTTGCCGAGATGATGATCCGAAGAAGTTGAGCTCGGCTCAACAAAGCGACGACGTGTCTAGCGCAGATCGGCAGCCTTGCAGCAATATCACCGGACTGGTTTGACACCAGCATGATGATGAAGATGACCTCAGGGGAGGCTTAAAATTTTACGGGAACGTGTTTAAAACGACGCACAATACCCTAGAAGAGAATTCCTCTAAAAAGGTTGTCCAATATCATGTTCATAAAGAAACATGAATTCGGGTCGGATCCGTATTCGTGTAGAAAACAGATCCGAAAATTGGTCCACTCATCGGAAGGTTCCCGGAGTTTGAACCGTCGGATCGAGCTGAAATTTGGAGGGGTGGTAGATATGGGAATTCCACAGTAGATGAACGGTGGATCTTCGAGAGGACCTCCGAGCTGGGCTCTGGAGACCATGCCCTAAACTCGTCCAGATTCCCGTCCAGATTTGACACGGCTCCGGTATATCATAGTTGGTCGGAGATTCTTCCATCGGAACTCGACGAAATTTTGCATGGCTGTTGTAGACGTAATTCCGCACCATTCCACCGAAGAAATAGTCAAACCGATGCTCGAGGAGGCGGCGACAGCGGATACAAGTTCGCTGCCTAGAAAAACAGCACGGCAGCACGAGGGCAATGTTGACGTTGAGCCCTCGAGCTCCATGGATGATTCCTCTATGATCATGATAGAGATCGGAGTTGATATTGATGAAGGCCCCTGTCCGAACATGATGATCGGAGAAGGAGCGTGGTCCTCGGTCGAGCCAAGGTGACCAGTCGAGCCGGTGACGAAGATGACGATGTCGCAGTTAATCCGCAGACAAGCCATCGATCCTTTTGCCGATCACACAGAGGAAATCTCAATGAAAGCACCAATGTCGGTGTCAAAACCGGCGGATCTCGGTAGGGGGTCCCGAACTGTGCGTCTAAGGCGGATGGTAATAGGAGGCAGGGAACACGATGTTTTACCCAGGTTCGGGCCCTCTTGATGGAGGTAAAACCCTACGTCCTGCTTGATTTATTCTTGATGATATGAGTATTACAAGAGTTGATCTACCACGAGATCGGAGAGGCTAAACCCTAGAAGCTATCCTATGGTATGATTGTCTGTTGTATATCTCTATCGACTAGCCTGGCCCTGGTTTATATAATGCACCAGAGGCCTAGGATAACAAGAGTCCTAGCCGAATACGCCGGTGGAGTGGAGTCCTTGTATTGATCACCAAGTCTTGTGGAATCTTCCATGTATGCGACAACTGTCCAAACTGGCCCATGAGTATACGGCCATAGGGGTCGTCGGCCCAATCTAATAGATCGGCAGATGACATGGTGAGTACCCCCTTATCCAGGATACCGTCAGAGGGGCTATGCCAGGGGAAGGGTCTCGTTCTCCTGGCAGCCCTCCCACCCCCACTATTTATAGGAGAAGGGGAGAGGGGGCCGGCCCCTTCAGATCCCATCTAGGGGAGGGGCGGCGGCCAGGGAGGGAACCCTAGATGGGTTTTGGGTGACCCCACCCATAGGAGACTTGCCCCCCAAGCCAGGAGGGGAGGCTGCCCTAGGGGAGGCGCCCCCACCTCTCCTGGTTAAGTGAGATGGGGTGGGAGGGGCGCACAGCCCCTTAGTGGGCTGGTGTGCCCCTTTACCTTGGCTCATAAGGCCCCCCAACACTTGTCGGGGCCTCCGAAACCCCCGGAACAATTCCGGACTCCAATACCCTTCATCCAATATATCGATCTTCACCTCCGTACCATTCCAGAACTCCTCGTCACGTCCGGGATCTCATCTGGGACTCCGAACAACCTTCGGTAACCACATACTATTTCACATAACAACTCTAGCATCACCGAAACTTAAGTGTGTAGACCCTACGAATTCGGGAACCATGCAGACATGACCGAGACATCTCTCCGGCCAATAACCAATAGCGGGATCTGGATACCCATATTGGCTCCCACATGTTCCACGATGATCTCATTGTTGGAAATATGCCCTAGAGGCAATAATAAAAGCATTATTATTATATTTCCTTGTTCATGATAATTGTCTTTATTCATGCTATAATTGTGTTATCCGGAAATCGTAATACATGTGTGAATAACAGACACCAACATGTCCCTAGTAAGCCTCTAGTTGACTAGGTCGTTGATCAACAGATAGTCATGGTTTCCTGACTATGGACATTGGATGTCATTGATAACGAGATCACATCATTAGGAGAATGATGTGATGGACAAGACCCAATCCTAAACATAGCATGAGATCGTATAGTTCGTTTGCTAGAGTTTTTCCAATGTCAAGTATCTTTTCCTTAGACCATGAGATCATGTAACTCCCAGATACCGTAGGAATGCTTTGGGTATACCAAACGTCACAACGTAACTGGGTGACTATAAAGGTAGACTACGGGTATCTCCGAAAGTGTCTGTTGGGTTGACATGGATCAAGACTGGGATTTGTCACTCCGTATGACGGAGAGGTATCGATGGGCCCACTCGGTAATGCATCATCATAATGAGCTCAAAGTGACCAAGTGTGTGGTCACAGGATCATGCATTACGGTACGAGTAAAGTGACTTGCCGGTAACGAGATTGAATGAGGTATTGGGATACCACGATCGAATCTCGGGCAAGTAACATATCGATTGACAAAGGGAATTGCATACGGGGTTGATTGAATCCTCGACATCGTGGTTCATCCGATGAGATCATCGTGGAGCATGTGGGAGCCAACATGGGTATCCAGATCCCGCTGTTGGTTATTGACCGGAGAGTCGTCTCGGTCATGTCTGCTTGTCTCCCGAACCCGTAGGGTCTACACACTTAAGGTTCGGTGACGCTAGGGTTGTGAAGATATGTATATGCAGTAACCCGAATGTTGTTCGGAGTCCCGGATGAGATCCCGGACGTCACGAGGAGTTCCGGAATGGTCCGGAGGTAAAGAATTATATATAGGAAGTGCTGTTTCGGCCATCGGGACAAGTTTTGGGGTCGCCGTATTGTACCGGGACCACCGGAAGGGTCCCGGGGGTCCACCGGGTGGGGCCACCTATCCCGGAGGGCCCCATGGGCTGAAGTGGGAGGGAAGCCAGCCCATAGTGGGCTGGGGCGCCACCCCCCCTAGGGCCCATGCGGCTAGGGTTGAGGGGAAACCCTAAAGGGGGCGCCCCCTTGCTTGGGGGGCAAGTCCCCCACCCTAGGCCGCCGCCCCCCTAGTAGATTCCATCTACTAGGGCCGGCGCCCCCCCCCTAGCACCCCTATATATAGTGGGGGAGAGGAGGGACTTCATACCCCAGCCCCTGGCGCCTCCCTCTCTCCCCGTTACGTCTCTCTCTCGTAGTAGGCGAAGCCCTGCTACTGTGACGCCCTGCATCCACCACCACGCCGTCGTGCTGTTGGATCTTCATCAACCTCTCCCTCCCCCTTGCTGGATCAAGAAGGAGGAGACGTTCCCCGTCCCGTACGTGTGTTGAACGCGGAGGTGCCGTTCGTTCGGCGCTTGGTCATCGGTGATTTGGATCACGTCGTGTTCGACTACATCATCACCGTTCTTTGAACGCTTCCGTGCGCGATCTACAAAGGTATGTAGATGCATCCGATGACTCGTTGCTAGATGAACTCCTAGATGGATCTTGGTGAGACGAGTAGGAAATTTTTTGTTTTCTGCAACGTTCCCCAACAGTGGCATCATGAGCTAGGTCTATGCGTAGTTCTTCTTGCGCGAGTAGAACACAATTTGTTGTGGGCGTAGATTTGTCAACTTTCTTGCCGCTACTAGTGTTTTCTTGCTTCAGCGGCATTGTGGGATGAAGCGTCCCGGACCAACCTTACACGTATGCTTACGTGAGACCGGTTCCACCGACTAACATGCACTAGTTGCATAAGGTGGCTGGCGGGTGTCTGTCTCTCCCACTTTAGTTGGAGCGGATTCGATGAACAGGGTCCTTATGAAGGGTAAATAGAAGTTGACAAATCACGTTGTGGCTTTAACGTAGGTAAGAAGACGTTCTTGCTAGAACCCTAATTCAGCCACGTAAAATTTGCAACAACAATTAGAGGACGTCTAACTTGTTTTTGCAGCAAGTGGTTTGTGATATGATATGGCCAAAGTTGTGATGAATGATGAATGATCTATATGTGATGTATGAGATGCTCATGCTATTGTAATAGGAATCACGACTTGCATGTCGATGAGTATGACAACCGGCAGGAGCCATAGGAGTTGTCTTTATTCTTTTATATGACCTGCGTGTCATTGAGAAACGCCATGTAAATTACTTTACTTTATTGCTAAACGCGTTAGCCATAGTAGTAGAAGTAATAGTTGGCGAGCAACTTCATGGAGACACGATGATGGAGATCATGATGATGGAGATCATGGTGTCAAGCCGGTGACAAGATGATCATGAAGCCCCAAGATGGAGATCAAAGGAGCTATGTGATATTGGCCATATCATGTCACATTTATTAATTGATTGCATGTGATGTTTATCATGTTTTGCATCTTGTTTACTTAGAACGATGATAGTAAATAAGATGATCCCTCATAACAATTTCAAGAAGTGTTCTCCCCTAACTGTGCACCGTTGCTAAAGTTCGTCGTTTCGAAGCACGCCGTGATGATCGGGTGTGATAGATCCTTACGTTCACATACAACGGGTGTAAGACAGTTTTACACATGCAAAACACTTAGGGTTAACTTGATGAGCCTAGCATGTACAGACATGGCCTCGGAACACAGAAGACCGAAAGGTTGAGCATGAGTCGTATAGAAGATACGATCAACATGAAGATGTTCACCGACGTTGACTAGTCCGTCTCACGTGATGATCAGACACGGTCTAGTTAACTCGGATCATGTAATACTTAGATGACTAGAGGGATGTCTAATCTAAGTGGGAGTTCATTAATAATTTGATTAGATGAACTTAATTATCATGAACTTAGTCTAAAATCTTTGCAATATGTCTTGTAGATCAAATGGCCAACGTAGTCCTCAACTTCAACGCGTTCCTAGAGAAAACCAAGCTGAAAGACGATGGCAGCAACTATACGGACTGGGTCCGGAATCTGAGGATCATCCTCATAGCTGCCAAGAAAGATTATGTCCTACAAGCACCGCTAGGTGAAGCTCCCGTCCCACAGAACCAAGACGTTATGAACGCTTGGCAGACACGTGTTGACGACTACTCCCTCGTTCAGTGCGGCATGCTTTACAGCTTAGAGCCGGGGCTCCGAAAGCGCTTTGAGAGACATGGAGCATATGAGATGTTCGAAGAGCTGAAAATGGTTTTTCAAGCTCATGCCCGGATCGAGAGATATGAAGTCTCCGATAAGTTCTTCAGCTGTAAGATGGAGGAAAATAGTTCTGTCAGTGAGCACATACTCACTATGTCTGGGTTACATAACCACTTGTCTCAGCTGGGAGTTAATCTCCCGGATGATGCGGTCATTGATAGAATCCTCCAGTCGCTTCCACCAAGCTACAAGAGCTTTGTGATGAACTTCAACATGCAGGGGATTCCAAAGACCATTCCTGAGTTGTTCTCAATGCTGAAATCAGCGGAGGTAGAAGTCAAGAAGGAACATCAAGTGTTGATGGTCAATAAAACCACTAAGTTCAAGAAAGGCAAGGGTAAAAAGAACTTCAAGAAGGACGGCAAGGAGGTTGCCGCGCCCGGCAAGCAAGCTGCCGGGAAGAAGCCAAAGAATGGACCCAAGCCTGAGACGGAGTGCTTTTATTGCAAAGGGAAGGGTCACTGGAAACGGAACTGCCCCAAATACTTAGCGGACAAGAAGGCCGGCAACACCAAAGGTATATTTGATATACATGTAATTGATGTGTACCTTACCAGTACTCGTAGTGACTCCTGGGTATTTGATACCGGTGCCGTTGCTCATATTTGTAACTCACAGCAGGAGCTGCGGAATAAACGGAGACTGGCAAAGGACGAGGTGACGATGCGCGTCAGGAATGGTTCCAAGGTCGATGTGATCGCCGTCGGCACGTTGCCTCTACATTTACCTACGGGATTAGTTTTAAACCTCAATAATTGTTATTTAGTGCCAGCTTTTAGCATGAACATTGTATCGGGATCTCGTTTAATTCGAGATGGCTACTCATTTAAATCTGAGAATAATGGTTGTTCCATTTATATGAGAGATATGTTTTATGGTCATGCTCCTATGGTAAATGGTTTATTCTTAATGAATCTCGAGCGTATTGCTACACATATTCATAGTGTGAGTACCAAAAGATGTAAGGTTGATAATGATAGTCCCACATACTTGTGGCACTGCCGCCTTGGTCACATAGGTGTCAAACGCATGAAGAAGCTCCATGCAGATGGACTTTTAGAGTCTCTTGATTATGAATCATTTGACACGTGCGAACCATGCCTCATGGGTAAAATGACCAAGACTCCGTTCTCAGGAACAATGGAGCGAGCAACCAACTTATTGGAAATCATACATACTGATGTGTGCAGTCCAATGAGTGTTGAGGCTCGCGGAGGCTATCGTTATGTTCTCACCCTCACTGATGACTTGAGTAGATATGGGTATGTCTACTTAATGAAACACAAGTCTGAAACCTTTGAAAAGTTCAAGGAATTTCAGAGTGAGGTTGAAAATCAACGTGACAGGAAAATCAAGTTTCTACGATCAGATCGTGGAGGAGAATACTTGAGTCACGAGTTTGGCACACACTTAAGAAAATGTGGAATAGTTTCACAACTCACGCCACCTGGAACACCTCAGCGTAACGGTGTGTCCGAACGTCGTAATCGCACTCTATTAGATATGGTGCGATCTATGATGTCTCTTACCGATTTACCGCTATCCTTTTGGGGCTATGCTTTAGAGACTGCCGCATTCACTTTAAATAGGGCTCCGTCGAAATCCGTTGAGACGACACCGTATGAATTATGGTTTGGGAAGAAACCTAAGCTGTCGTTTCTAAAAGTTTGGGGATGCGATGCTTATGTCAAGAAACTTCAACCTGAAAAGCTCGAACCCAAGTCGGAAAAATGCGTCTTCATAGGATACCCAAAAGAAACTATTGGGTACACCTTCTACCTCAGATCCGAAGGCAAGATCTTTGTTGCCAAGAATGGGTCCTTTCTAGAGAAAGAGTTTCTCTCGAAAGAAGTAAGTCTGAGGAAAGTGGAGGTTGATGAAGTATTACCTCTTGAACCGGAAAATGGCGCAACTCAAGAAAATGTTCCTGAGGTGCCTGCACCGACTAGAGAGGAAGTTAATGATAATGATCAAGATACTTCTGATCAAGCTCCTACTGAAATTCGAAGGTCCACAAGGACACGTTCCGCACCAGAGTGGTACGGCAACCCTGTCTTGGAAATAATGTTGTTAGACAACGGTGAACCTTCGAACTATGAAGAAGCGATGGCGGGCCCGGATTCCGACAAATGGCTAGAAGCCATGAAATCCGAGATAGGATCCATGTATGAAAACGAAGTATGGACTTTGACTGACTTGCCCGTTGAACGGCGAGCCATAGAAAATAAATGGATCTTTAAGAAGAAGACAGATGCGGATGGTAATGTGACCATCTATAAAGCTCGGCTTGTCGCTAAGGGTTATCGACAAGTTCAAGGGGTTGACTACGATGAGACTTTCTCACCGGTAGCGAAGCTGAAGTCCGTCCAAATCATGTTAGCGATTGCCGCATTCTATGATTATGAAATATGGCAAATGGACGTCAAAACGGCATTCCTTAATGGTTTCCTTAAGGAAGAATTGTATATGATGCAGCCGGAAGGTTTTGTCGATCCTAAGAATGCTGACAAGGTGTGCAAGCTCCAACGCTCGATTTATGGGCTGGTGCAAGCATCTCGGAGTTGGAACATTCGCTTTGATGAGATGATCAAAGCGTTTGGGTTTACGCAGACTTATGGAGAAGCCTGCGTTTACAAGAAAGTGAGTGGGAGCTCTGTAGCATTTCTCATATTATATGTAGATGACATACTATTGATGGGAAATGATATAGAACTCTTGGACAGCATCAAGGCCTACTTGAATAAGAGTTTTTCAATGAAGGACCTTGGAGAAGCGGCTTATATATTAGGCATCAAGATCTATAGGGATAGATCGAGACGCCTCATAGGTCTTTCACAAAGCACATACCTTGATAAGATATTGAAGAAGTTCAATATGGATCAATCTAAGAAGGGGTTCTTGCCTGTGTTACAAGGTATGAAATTGAGCTCAGCTCAATGTCCGACCACGGCAGAAGATATAGAAGAGATGAGCGTCATCCCCTATGCATCAGCCATAGGTTCTATTATGTATGCCATGCTGTGTACCAGACCTGATGTAAACCTTGCCGTAAGTTTGGTAGGAAGGTACCAAAGTAATCCCGGCAAGGAACACTGGACAGCGGTCAAGAATATCCTGAAGTACCTGAAAAGGACTAAGGAAATGTTTCTCGTTTATGGAGGTGACGAAGAGCTCGTCGTAAAGGGTTACGTCGACGCTAGCTTCGACACAGATCTGGATGACTCTAAGTCACAGACCGGATACGTGTATATTTTGAATGGTGGGGCAGTAAGCTGGTGCAGTTGCAAGCAAAGCGTTGTGGCGGGATCTACATGTGAAGCGGAGTACATGGCAGCCTCGGAGGCAGCACATGAAGCAATATGGGTGAAGGAGTTCATCACCGACCTAGGAGTCATACCCAATGCGTCAGGGCCAATCAAACTTTTCTGTGACAACACTGGAGCTATTGCACTTGCCAAGGAGCCCAGGTTTCACAAGAAGACAAGGCACATCAAGCGTCGCTTCAACTCCATTCGTGAAAATGTTCAAGATGGAGACATAGAGATTTGTAAAGTACATACGGACCTGAATGTAGCAGATCCGTTGACTAAACCTCTCCCTAGAGCAAAACATGATCAACACCAGAATTCCATGGGTGTTCGATTCATCACAATGTAACTAGATTATTGACTCCTAGTGCAAGTGGGAGACTGTTGGAAATATGCCCTAGAGGCAATAATAAAAGCATTATTATTATATTTCCTTGTTCATGATAATTGTCTTTATTCATGCTATAATTGTGTTATCCGGAAATCGTAATACATGTGTGAATAACAGACACCAACATGTCCCTAGTAAGCCTCTAGTTGACTAGCTCGTTGATCAACAGATAGTCATGGTTTCCTGACTATGGACATTGGATGTCATTGATAACGAGATCACATCATTAGGAGAATGATGTGATGGACAAGACCCAATCCTAAACATAGCATGAGATCGTATAGTTCGTTTGCTAGAGTTTTTCCAATGTCAAGTATCTTTTCCTTAGACCATGAGATCGTGTAACTCCCGGATACCGTAGGAGTGCTTTGGGTATACCAAACGTCACAACGTAACTGGGTGACTATAAAGGTAGACTACGGGTATCTCCGAAAGTGTCTGTTGGGTTGACATGGATCAAGACTGGGATTTGTCACTCCGTATGACGGAGAGGTATCATGGGCCCACTCGGTAATGCATCATCATAATGAGCTCAAAGTGACCAAGTGTCTGGTCACGGGATCATGCATTACGGTACGAGTAAAGTGACTTGCTGGTAACGAGATTGAACGAGGTATTGGGGTACCGATGATCGAATCTCGGGCAAGTAACGTACCGATTGACAAAGGGAATTGTACACGCGATTACTTGAATCCTCGACATCGTGGTTCATCTGATGAGATCATCGAGGAGCATGTGGGAGCCAACATGGGTATCCAGATCCTGCTGTTAGTTATTGATCGGAGAGTCGTCTCGGTCATGTCTGCGTGTCTCCCGAACCTGTAGGGTCTACACACTTAAGGTTCGGTGACGCTAGGGTTGTGAAGATATGTATATGCAGTAACCCGAATGTTGTTCGGAGTCCCGGATGAGATCCCAGACGTCACGAGGAGTTCCAGAATGGTCCGGAGGTAAAGAATTATATATAGGAAGTGCTGTTTCGGCCATCGGGACAAGTTTTGGGGTCGCCGGTATTGTACCGGGACCACCGGATGGGTCCCGGGGGTCCACCGGGTGGGGCCACCTATCCCGGAGGGCCCCATGGGCTGAAGTGGGAGGGAACCCAGCCCATAGTGGGCTGGGGCGCCACCCCCCCTAGGCCCATGCGGCTAGGGTTGAGGGGAAACCCTAAAGGGGGCGCCCCCTTGCTTGGGGGGCAAGCCCCCCACCCTAGGCCGCCGCCCCCCTAGTAGATTCCATCTACTAGGGCCGGCGCCCCCCCTAGCACCCCTATATATAGTGGGGGAGAGGAGCGACTTCATACCCCAGCCCCTGGCGCCTCCCTCTCTCCCCGTTACGTCTCTCTCTCGTAGTATAGGCGAAGCCCTGCTACTGTGACGCCCTGCATCCACCACCACGCCGTCGTGCTGCTGGATCTTCATCAACCTCTCCTTCCCCCTTGCTGGATCATGAAGGAGGAGACGTTCCCCGTCCCGTACGTGTGTTGAACGCGGAGGTGCCGTCCGTTCGGCGCTTGGTCATCAGTGATTTGGATCACGTCGTGTTCGACTACATCATCACCGTTCTTTGAACGCTTCCGTGCGCGATCTACAAAGGTATGTAGATGCATCCGATGACTCGTTGCTAGATGAACTCCTAGATGGATCTTGGTGAGACGAGTAGGAAAATTTTTGTTTTCTGCAACGTTCCCCAACACTCATCGGATGAACCATGATGTTGGGGATTCAATCAATCCCGTATACAATTCCCTTTGTCTATCGGTATGTTACTTGCCCGAGATTCGATCGTCGGTATCCCCATACCTCGTTCAATCTCGTTACCGGCAAGTCACTTTACTCGTTCCATAACGAATGATCCCGTGACCAACTCCTTAGTCACATTGAGCTCATTATGATGATGCATTACCGAGTGGACCCAGAGATACCTCTCCGTCATACGGAGTGACAAATTCCAGTCTTGATTCGTGCCAACCCAACAGACACTTTCGAAGATACCTATAGTGCACCTTTATAGCCACCCAGTTACGTTGTGACATTTGGTACACCCAAAGCATTCCTACAGTATCCGGGAGTTGCACAATCTCATGGTCTAAGGAAATGATACTTGACATTAGAAAATATTTAGCAAACGAACTACACGATCTTGTGCTATGCTTAGGATTGGGTCTTGTCCATCACATCATTCTCCTAATGATGTGATCCTCTTATCAATGACATCCAATGTCCATGGTCAGGAAACCATAACCATCTATTGATCAACGAGCTAGTCAACTAGAGGTTTACTAGGGACATGTTGTGGTCTATGTATTCACACATGTATTACGGTTTCCAGTTAATACAATTATAGCATGAACAATAGACAATTATCATGAACAAGGAAATACAATAATAACCATTTTACTATTGCCTCTAGGGCATATTTCCAACAGTCTCCCACTTGCACTAGAGTCAATAATCTAGTTCACATCACTATGTGATTGTAATGAATCCAACACCCATGGGGTTTGTACATATCTCGCTTGTGAGAGAGGTTTTTTAGTCAATGGTTCTGAACCTTTCAGATCCATGTGTGCTTTACAAATCTCTATGTCATCTTGTAGATGCAGCTACCACGCGCTACTTGGAGCTATTCCAAATAACGGCTCTACTATATGAATCCGTTTTACTACTCAGAGTCATCCGGATTAGTGTCAAAGTTTGCATCGACGTAACCCTTTACGATGAACTATTTTACCTACCTCCATAATCGAGAAAATTCCATAGTCCACTAGTTACTAAGCATAAGTTCGACCGCTGTCATGTGATCCATTCCTGGATCACTCTTCTACCCCTTGACTGACTCATGGCAAGGCACACTTCAGGTGCGGTACACAACATAGCATACTGTAGAGCCTACATCTAAAGCATACGGGACGACCTTCATCCTTTCTCTCTCTTCTGCCGTGGTCAGGTCTTGAGTCTTACTCAATACTCACACCTTGTAACACAGCCAAGAACTCCTTCTTTGCTGATCTATTTTGAACTCCTTCAAAATCTTGTCACAGTATGTATTCATTTGGAAGTACTATTAAGCGTTTTGATCTATCCTTATAGATCTTGATGCTCAATGTTCAAGTAGCTTAATCCAGGTTTTCCATTGAAAAACACTTTTCAAATAACCATGTATGCTTTCCAGAAATTCTACATCATTTCTGATCAACAATATGTTAACAACATATACTCATCAAAAATTCTATAGTGCTCCCACTCACTTCTTTGGAAATACAAGTTTCTCATAAACTTTGTATAAACCCAAAATCTTTGATCATCTCATCAAAGCGTACATTCCAACTCCGAGATGCTTACTCTAGTCCTTAGAAGGATTGCTGGAGCTTTGCATACTTGTTAGCATCTTTCAGGATTGACAAAACCTTCTAGTTGTATCACATACAACCTTTCCTCAAGAAAATCGTCGAGGAAACAATGTTTTGACATCCTATCTACAAGATTTCATAAATAATGCAGTAACTGCTAACATAAGTCCAACAGACTCTTAGCATCGCTACGAGTGAGAAAGTCTCATCGTAGTCAACTCCTTGAACTTGTCAGAAAACATCTTAACGACAAGTCAAGCTTTCTTAATGGTGACACTTAACATCATTGTCCATCTTCCTTCTAAAATCCATCTGCACCCAACAGCCTTATGACCATCAAGTAGTTCTTCCAAAGTCTATACTTTGTTTTTATACATGGATCCTCTCTCGGATTTTATGGCCTCGAGCCATTCGTCGGAATCCGGGCCCACCATCGCTTCTCCATAGCACATAGGATCATTCTTGTCTAGCAACATGACTTCCAAGACAGGATTACGTACCACTCTGAAGTAGTACGCATCCTTGTCGACCTATGAGGTTTGGTAGTGACTTGATCCGAAGTTTCAAGATCACTATCAAAAGCTTCCACCTCAATTGGTGTAGGTGCCACAGGAACAACTTCCTGTGCCCTGCTACACACTAGTTGAAGTGACGGTTCAATAACCTCATCAAGTCTCCATCATCCTCCCACTCAATTCTTTCGAGAGAAACTTTTCCTCGAGAAAGGACCCGTTTCTAGAAACAATCACTTTTTCTTCCGGATCTGAAATAGGAGGTATACCCAACTGTTTTGGGTATTATATGAAGATGCATTTATCCACTTTGGGTTCGAGCTTATCAGCCTAAAACTTTTTCACATAAGCGTCGCAGCCCCAAACTTTTAAGAAACGATAGCTTAGGTTTTTCTAAACCATAGTTCATACGGTGTTGTCTCAACGGAATTGTGTGGTGCCCTATTTAAAGTGAATGCGGTTGTCTCTAATGCCTAACACATAAACGATAGTGGTAATTGGATAAGAGACATCATGGTATGCACCATATCCAATAGGGTGCAGTTATGATGTTCGGACACACCATCACACTATGGTGTTCCAGACGGTATTAGTTGCGAAACAATTTCCACAATGTCTTAATTGTGTGCCAAACTCGTAACTCAGATATTCATATCTATGATCATATCATAGACATTTTATCCTCTTGTCACGACGATCTTCAACTTCACTCTGAAATTACTTAAACCTTTCAACAATTCAGACTTGTGTTTCATCAAGTAAATATACTCGGCAGCTACTCAAATCATCTATGAAGTAAGAACATAACGATATCCACTGCGTGTCTCAGCACTCATTGGACTGCACACATCAAAATGTATTACTTCCAACAAGTTGCTTTCTTGTTCCATCTTACTGAAAACGAGGCCTTTTAGTCATCTTGCCCATGTGGTATGATTTGCATGTCTCAAGTGATTCAAAATCAAGTGAGTCCAAACGATCCATCTGTATGGAGTTTCTTCATGCATATCTACCAATAGACATGGTTCGCATGTCTCAATCTTTTCAAAAACGAGTGAGTCCAAAGATCCATCGAGATGGAGCTTCTTCATGCGTTTTATACCAACATGACTCAAATGGCAGTGCCACAAGTATGTGGTACTATCATTAATATCTTATATCTTTTGGCATGAACATGTGTATCACTACAATCGAGATTCAATAAACCATTCATGTTAGGTGCAAGACCATTGAAGGTATTATTCAAATAAACAGAGTAACCATTATTCTCCTTAAATGAATAACCGTATTGCGATAAACATAATCCAATAATGTCTATGCTCAAAGTAAACACCAAATAACAATTATTTAGGTGTAACACCAATCTCGATGGTAGAGGGAGCGTGCGTTGTTTGATCGCATTAACCTTGGAAAACACTTCCAACACATATCGTCATCTCACCTTTAGCTAGTCTCCACAGCCTTTTATTTCGAGTTACTAACACTTAGCAACCGAACCGGTATTTATTACCCTGGTGCTACTAGGAGTACTAGTAAAGTACACAATAATATAACGTATATTCAAAATACTTTTGTCGACCTTGCCAGCCTTCTCATCTACCAAGTATCTAGGGTAGTTCTGCTTCAGTGACCGTTTCCCTCATTACAGAAGCACTTAGTCTCGGGTTTGGGTTCAACCTTGGGTTTCTTCACTAGAGCAGCAACTGATTTTCCGTTTCATGAAGTATCCCTTCTTTCCCTTGCCCTTCTTGAAACTAGTGGTTTAACCATCAACAATTGATGCTCCTACTTGATTTCTACTTTCGCAGTGTCAAACATCGCGAGTTGCTCAAGGATCATCATGTCTATCCCTGATATGTTATAGTTCATCATGAAGCTATAATAGCTTGGTGGCAGTGACTATGGAGAACCATCAATATGTCATCTGGAAGATTAACTCCCACTCGATTCAAGCGATTGTAGTACTCAGACAATCTGAGCACATGCTCAATGATTGAGCTTCTCTCCCTTAGTTTGCAGGCTTAAGAAACTTGTCAGAGGTCTCATACCTCTTGACGTGGGCACTAGTCTGAAATCTCAATTTCAGTCTTTGGAACATCTCATATGTTCTGCGACGTTTCAAAAACGTCTTTGGTGCCACAATTCTAAACCGCTAGCATTACGCACTGAACTATCACGTAGTCATCAAAACGTGTGTGTTAGATGTTTCCCAACATCTACAGACGACGCTCGAGGTTCGGCACACCGAGCGGTGCATTAAGGACATAAGCCTTCTGCGCAGCAATGAGGATAATCCTCAGTTGACGGACCCAGTCCGCATAATTTCTACTATCAACTTTCAACTAAATTTTCTCTAGGAACATATCTTAAACAGTAGAACTAAAGTGTAAGCTACGACATAATTTGCAAAGACCTTTTGACTATGTTCATGATAATTAAGTTCAGCTGATTATTTAATGAACTCCCACTTAGATAGACATCCCTCTAGTCATCTAAGTGATACATGATCCGAGTCAACTAGGTCGTTTCCGATCATCACGTGAGACGGACTAGTCATCATCGGTGAACATCTTCATGTTGACTGTATCTACTATACGACTCATGTTCGACCTTTCTGTCTCTTGTGTTCCGAGGCCATGTCTGTACATGCTAGGCTCATCAAGTCAACCTAAGTGTTTCGCATGTGTAAATCTGGCTTACACCCATTGTATGTGAACGTTAGAATCTATCACACCCGATCATCACGTGGTGCTTCGAAACAACGAACCTTCGCAATGGTGCACAGTTAGGGGAACACTTTCTTGAAATTTTAGCGAGGGATCATCTTATTTATGCTACCGTCGTTCTAAGCAAATAAGATCTAAACATGAAAAACATCACATGAAAATCATAAAGTGACATGATATGGCCAATATCATCTTGCGCCTTTTGATCTCCATCTTCGAGGCGCGACATGATCACCTTCGTCACCGGCATGACACCATGATCTCCATCATCATGATCTCCATCATCGTGTCTTCATGAAGTTGTCTCGCCAACTATTACTTCTACTACTATGGCTAACGGTTAGCAATAAAGTAAAGTAATTACATGGCATTTTCATTGACACGCAGGTCGTAAATAAATTAAGTAAACTCCTATGGCTCATGCCGGTTGTCATACTCATCGACATGCAAGTTGTTATTCCTATTACAAGAACATGATCAATCTCATACATCACATATATCATTCATCACATCCTTTTGGCCATATCACATCACATAGCATACCCTGCAAAAACAAGTTAGACGTCCTCTAATTGTTGTTGCATGTTTTATGTGGCTGCTATGGGTTTCTAGCAAGAATGTTTCTTACCTACGCAAAACCACAACGGTGATATGAAAATTGCTATTTACCCTTCATAAGGACCCTTTTCATCGAATCCGATCCGACTAAAGTGGGAGAGACAGACACCCGCCAGCCACCTTATGCATCAAGTGCATGTCAGTCGGTGGAACCAGTCTCAGGTAAGCGTACGTGTAAGGTTGGTCCGGGCTGCTTCATCCCACAATGCCGCCGGATCAAGATAAGACTAGTAATGGTAAGCAAATTAAACAAATCATCGCCCACAACTGCTTTGTGTTCTACTCGTGCATAGAATCTACGCATAGACCTAGCTCATGATGCCACTGTTGGTGGACGTAGAAATAATTCAAAAAAGTTCTACGTGTCACCAAGATCAATCTAGGAGATACTTGCAACGAGAGAGAGGGAGTGCATCTTCATACCCTTGAAGATCACTAAGCGGAAGCGTTACAAGAATGCGGTTGGTGGAGTCGTACACGCAGCGATTCAGATTGCGGTCGATTCCGATCTAAGCGCCGAACAACGGCGCCTCCGCGTTCAACACACGTACAGCCTGGGGATGTCTCCTCCTTCTTGATCCAGCAAGGGGAGAGGAGAAGTTGAGGGAGAACTCCGACAGCACGACGACATGGTGGTGATGGAGCTCGTGGTTCTCCGGCAGGGCTTCACCAAGCGCTATGGAGGAGGATGAGGTGTAGGAGAGGGGGAGGGGCTGTGCCAGGGGAAGGGTCTCGTTCAGCCCTCCAACCCCCACTATTTATAGGAGAAGGGGAGAGGGGCCGGCCCCTTCAGATCCCATCTAGGGGAGGGGCGGCGGCCAGGGAGGGAACCCTAGATGGGTTTTGGGCGCCCCCACCCCTAGGAGACTTGCCCCCCAAGCCAGGAGGGGAGGCTTCCCTAGGGGAGGCGCCCCCACCTCTCCTGGTTACGTGAGAGTGGGTGGGAGGGGCGCACAGCCCCTTAGTGGGCTGGTGTGCCCCTTCCCCTTGGCCCATAAGGCCCCCCAACACTTGCCGGGCCTCCGATACCCTTTTCGGACACGCTGGTCGTCACCCGGTACCCCCGAAACAATTCCGGACTCCAATACCATTCGTCCAATATAAAGATCTTCACCTCCGGACCATTCCAGAACTCCTCGTCATGTCCAAGATCTCATCCGGGACTCCGAACAACTTTCGGTAACCACATACTATTTCCCATAACAACTCTAGCGTCACCGAACCTTAAGTGTGTAGACCCTACGGGTTCAGGAACCATGCAGACATGACCTAGACATCTCTCCGGCCAATAACCAATACCAGGATCTGGATACCCATATTGGCTCCCACATGTTCCACGATGATCTCATCGATGAACCACGATGTCGGGGATTCAATCAATCCCGTATACAATTCCCTTTGTCTATCGTTATGTTACTTGCCCGAGATTCGATCGTTGGTATCCCCATACCTCGTTCAATCTCGTTACCGGAAAGTCTCTGTAGTCATTCCATAACGCATGATCCCGTGACCAACTCCTTAGTCACATTTAGCTCATTATGATGATGCATTACCGAGTGGACCCGGAGATACCTCTCCGTCATACGGAGTGACAAATCCCAGTCTCGATTCGTGCCAACCCGACAGACACTTTCGGAGATACCTGTAGTGCACCTTTATAGCCACCCAGTTACGTTGTGACGTTTGGTACACCCAAAGCATTCCTACAGTATCCGGGAGTTGCACAATCTCATGGTCTAAGGAAATGATACTTGACATTAGAAAATATTTAGCAAACGAACTACACGATCTTGTGCTATGCTTAGGATTGGGTCTTGTCCATCACATCATTCTCCTAATGATGTGATCCCGCTATCAATGACATCCAATGTCCATGGTCGGGAAACCATAACCATCTATTGATCAACGAGCTAGTCAACTAGAGGCTTACTAGGGACATGTTGTGGTCTATGTATTCACACATGTATTACGGTTTCCTGTTAATACAATTATAGCATGAACAATAGACAATTATCATGAACAAGGAAATACAATAATAACCATTTTATTATTGCCTCTAGGGCATATTTCCAACAACATGTAGTATGATTTGAATTCAACATAAAATCTATACATATATTTGAATTTGAGATCGTATGTACATGTAGTTCGTATTTATATAGGAATTTACGTCTCCTATATTCATGTCATGTGTTGTGAAGATAATATTTACATGGTTGTATAAATAACCCGAGTACAATCCCATTCAAACAGGGAAAATGTACTCAAATTTAGTCCATATGCTAGACAACACACATTGTTTTTTTATTGTTGAGGGAAGTGAAAATTGTTTTGGTACTGTACATGTTATGTTTTTGTCTTGATTTTTTTAGTTTTTTTTCGTATTTGAATGCATTTCTAGTAATATACTAAAACGGGACATAGCTCTCTCTAGTGATGAGGTGCGAATTGTCTTTTTTTGGTACACGTTAAGCTTGTTCTCCCGAAATTTCAAGCCGCGGCTTGTTATGCCGAAATTTCAAGCTAGCGTCTGTGTCTATCGTGCTGCGAAACTTCCGCCTCTTCAACCCGCGCCTTCTTACCCCGAATTATTTAAGATACATCTTTGTCTCGTTGTGCTCCGACAACTCCCTCCATCTCAACCCGCGCCTTGCTATTCCAAAATTACAACGCGTGCGAAAACTCCCACCTCCTGTGAAATCCAGACACACGAAATGCCCGTGATACCCTTGAACCGAAAGAACCGCCTAGCTCAAATCGGTGGGGGTACTTTCATAACTTACCCAACATTTCAGACAAGCGTGTCCCTAAGCCATGGTTCCCCACTGTAACGCCCCATATATAACCTGCCATATTTGTATTCCAACTATTGCCTTTTCCGGCACTAAGTTATGATATTTCCTCATTGTCGGGTTTTTGTCTTCGTGTTGCTTTTGTATTTGTCATGCATCACATACCATGTCATCATGTGCATCGCATTTGCATACGTGTTCGTTTCATGCATCCGAGCATTTTCCCCGTTGTCCGTTTTGCATTCCGGCGCTCCTATGTCCTCCGGTGTCCCCTTTTACCTCTTTTCGTGTGCGGGTGTTGAACATTTTCGGGTTGGACCGAGACTTGCCAAGCGGCTTTGGTTTACTACCGGTAGACCTCCTGTCAAGTTTCGTGCCATTTGGACTTCGTTTGATACTCCAACGGTTAACCGAGGAACCGTGAAGGCCTGGTGTGTGTTGCCACCCAACACCTCTCCAAAGTGGCCCAAAGCCCAGCTAAACCCCCTCCATCATCTCGGTCGTTCGATCACGATCGCGTGGCCGAAAACCATGCTCAATTTGGAGCCTCCTAGCTCCTCCTATGTATAAATAGGCATCTCCCCCGAAATTTCGGATCAAACCCTAGATCCCTCTCCCCTCCGTGCGGCCGGACATGTCCGTCCGCTGTCGGACGAAATCGCCGCTGCGCCCGGACCAATCATTGAGCGCCACGCTTCCCGGCTGGCCTCCCCACCGCAGCGGCCCGCGGAGCCCGCGTGAGGCCTGCCCGGGCCCAGTTCCCGCGCCGCTGCCAAGCCGCACGCCGCCCGGCTCCCCGCCGACCGCTCCGCCGTGCGGAGCCGCCACCCGCCTCCGGCCGGCGAGATCCGCCGGACCCGCCGACCCGTCGATCCGCCCGCGCCGCCCGGCTCTCCTCCCACCGGCGACCGGAGCGACCGCCGCCGCCGTCCGAGCGCCGCGTCCGCGCCCGTCTTCCTCCCGCCGGCCGCTGTAGCTACCTCGCCGGAGAGGTCCGGTGCCGTCCTCAGCTGCAGTTCCGGCCGCCGTTGGGTCCTGTTCTGGTCATCCTAGGGAAGTGCGCCGCCCCGATCCAGATCTGGACGCCGGTTGACTTTTTCCTTAAGTCCCAGTATTTTTTTTGCATTCTTCATCGCATCATAACTCATCATTCGTGTCTCCGTTTTGGGCGTGTAGCATATCAAATTGTTCGCCTCGATGAGTACTTCATTTCATTCCATTGAACCATGTTCATTTGAGCTCATCTTGATGCCCTAAATGCTGTTGCAAGAGTGCTATGTAATGTTAGTTTCAGTTTCTTAGCGGAGATTGGACATTTGTCATTTTTGCCATGTTTAATGTGTGCCTCCTATGAACTTGAGCCCTACATGTGTTTTGGAGTATGCCATGCCATCTTTACAGGGGTATATGCAATATATTTTTGTGACTTCTGTGGTGACTAGCACAAGCATGCAAAGTAGCTCTCGTGATGTTGCTGATTTCAGGGACTTCGAAATCTTCTAAGTCTTTTCCCTAATAATATTTTTATGCCATGTATTCTTGTTGCTACAGAGTGATCCATGCCTCTTTTGAGCATGTTCAGTAAGGATCATTTTGGGATATTGTTGTGCTCTATCCATCCATGTCTTTGTTTGCATTTATGGAGCACCCTAGCATGACTCAATCTTGCTCTACTTTTGCTATAAAATGTTCCTGGCAGATTGTTTACATGTTAATCAATTTTGCCGAGGTTGTTGTAGTTGATCCGTGCATTCTATGAGAGTGTTCTTGCCATGTTTAGCTTCTACGCCATGTCTACTTGCTGGGTGTATGCTTAGTTTGTCATGCAATGCCTTGTGGTGAGTGCATCGAGCATGCAAACATGCCAACATGAATCTGTTTTTTGCCATGTTTGTTTGAACCTGCTATTGTGTGAATTAGCCGTAACTCAGTGTTCATCTTTTGTCAAGCATCTTGAGTGGATCACTGCCATGTGCTTTGTTGTTATGCTAGAGTGCAGTAGCTTGCTGTTCTTGATGCATTTAGATGGCCTCGTGCTGTTAATCGCAGATCGGTGCCATATTTGTTTTGCTTGCCATTTGCAAACCGTGCATCCGTTTCCGGTGATCTTTATATCGATTTCGACCAAAATCAACTCATATTTCCAGCGGCACTCTTGGTTTTCCAAGTTGAGTCCTGGTTCAATCTTTCCTTTCCGAAGCATGCATATGCATCGCATATCACATCCCGCATATCATGCCATGTTTTGCATCGTGTTGCTTGTGCATTGCACCGTGGTTGATTGTGTCTCCCTTTGCTTGTGTCCTTGATTTGGGTAGAGCTGGGAGATGAGTACGTGATCGAGGAACCCATTGAGTACGCTTACGAGGATCAAGCTAACGTCAACTCGGAGAACTTTGCAGGCAAGATGACCATACCCTCGAAATCACTTCTATCTTTGCTTGCTAGATGCTCGCTCTATTGCTATGCCTATGCTACGATACCTACCACATGCTGTATCATGCCCCCCATATTGCCATGTCAAACCTCTAACCCACCTTGTCCTAGCAAACCATTGTTTGGCTATGTTTCCTCTTTGCTCAGCCCCTCTTATAGCGTTGCTAGTTGCAGGTGA
This sequence comes from Triticum urartu, assembly GCF_003073215.2. NCBI lineage: Eukaryota > Viridiplantae > Streptophyta > Magnoliopsida > Poales > Poaceae > Triticum > Triticum urartu. The sequence continues at coordinate 88,266,471 of NC_053026.1, forward strand.
AGATTGGAGTTTGTTCCTTGTTGGAACATGTTTATTTGTTGGGATATCACTATTATATCTTGTCTATTTTAATGCATCTATACACTCGGTAAAGGGTGGAAGGCTCGGCCTTATGCCTGGTGTCGGTGTCAAAACCGGCGGATCTCGGGTAGGGGGTCCCGAACTGTGTGTCTAGGCTGGATGGTAACAGGAGGAAAGGGACACGAAGTTTTACCCAGGTTCGGGCCCTCTTGATGGAGGTAAAACCCTACGTCTTGCTTGATTGATATTGATGATATGGGTAGTACAAGAGTAGATCTACCACGAGATCGGAGAGGCTAAACCCTAGAAGCTAGCCTATGGTATGATTGTTGTTCTGTATGTTGTCCTACGGACTAAAACCCCCCGGTTTATATTGACACCGGAGAGGGTTAGGGTTACACAAAGTCAGTTACAATGGTAGGAGATCCTCATATCCGTATCGCCAAGCTTGCCTTCCACGCTAAGGAAAGTCCCTCTCGGACACGGGACGAAGTCTTCAATCTTGTATCTTCATAGTCTAGGAGTCCGGCTGAAGGTATAGTCCGGCCATCCGGACACCCCCTAATCCAGGACTCCCTCAGTAGCCCCTCTGTGTCGTCGTCGTTAGGCTTGATGGCTCCTATGATCATCAATAGCGATGCAGTCTAGGGTGAGACCTTCCTCCCCGGACAGATCTTCGTCTTCGGCGGCTTCGCACTGCGGGCCAATTCACTTGGCCATCTGGAGCAGATCAAAAGCTATGCCCCTGGCCGTCAGGTCAGATTTGGAAGTTTAAACAACACGGCTGACATCCGCGGGGACATGATCTTCGACGGATTCGAGCCACTGCTGAGCACGCCGCACTATCACGACGAGCATGATCTAGCTCTGCCGCCGAACAGTGCCCTGGAGGCCGCGCCCGCATCGGCTTCGACCCTTAATTCGGAGCCAACTGCACCGATCGAGGATGGGTGGTTGGATGCCGCCTTGGGGGCTGCGATCCCAACGGCGATCGAGCCGAACACCAGCCCCGCACTCCGCAAAACTCGTGACTCCAAGGAGCCGGACTCCTCTCCGAACTCCGAACCCTCCATGCCCCTGCCGATCGAATCCGATTGGGCGCCGATCATGGAGTTTACTGCCGCGGACATCTTTCAGCACTCGCCTTTCGGCGATATTTTGAAGACACTAAAGTCTCTCTCTTTATCAGGAGAGCCCTGGCCGGACTACGGTCAGCAAGGTTGGGATACGGACGATGAAGAAATTCAAAGCCCACTCACCACCCACTTTGTAGCCACTATCGACGTTTTAACTGACATGCTCGACTTCGACTCCGAAGACATGAACGGTATGGACGCCAATGCAGGAGACGATGAAGAACCAGCGCCTATTGGGCCCTGGAAAGCCACCTCGTCATATGACATATACATGGTGGACACCCCAAAAGAAGGAGATGGCGATGGAACAGCGGAGGATGACCCCTCCAAGAAACAGCCTAAGCGCCGGCGTCAGCGGCGCGGCTCAAACTCCCGCCAAAGCAAATACGGTGATTCCAGCACGGGGGATAATAATACTCCGGAGAGTGCCAAAGAAAACCCCCTCCAGCAAGATTCAACACAGGAGGATGGAGAAGCCAGCCCTCATGAGAGGGCGGCAGACAGAGAGGTCGAGGACGATAATTATATGCCTCCCTCCAAAGACGAGGCAAGCCTCGACGACGAATTCGTCATGCCAGAGGATCCCGACGAGCAAGAGCGTTTTCAACGCAGGCTTATGGCCACGGCAAGAAGCCTCAAGAAAAAACAGCAACAGCTTAGAGCTGATCAAGATTTGCTAGTTGACAGATGGACTGAAGTCCTTGCGGACGAAGAGCATAAACTCGAACGCCCCTCCAAGTGCTACCCAAAGTGTAGGTTCCTACCCCAATTAGAGGAGGAAGCACTTAAACCTACATCACCAGCACTTGATACGGCCGACCGGCCACCTCGTGGCCGCGGCAGAGAGGCCTCTCGGCCCTCCACTCAAGCCGCACCCCGTACCAAGGCACGGGAAAATGCGCCAGACCTGCGAGATATGTTGGAGGACAAGGCAAGGCAAACAAGATCGATCTACAGATCGCGTGGGCGTCCCACGACTCGAGACGATAACCGTCACGCCAGACACAAATCCGGTAGGGCTGAACACAGTAGACAAAGCTCATTGGAGCTACGTCGTGATATAGCCCAGTACAGAGGCGCCGCACACCCACTATGCTTCACAGACGAAGTAATGGATCATCAAATCCCCGAGGGTTTCAAACCCATAAACATCGAATCATACGATGGCACAAGAGATCCTGCGCTATGGATCGAGGATTATCTACTTCATATCCACATGGCCCGTGGCGATGATCTCCACGCCATTAAATACCTCCCACTCAAGCTTAAAGGACCAGCTCGGCATTGGCTTACCAGCTTGCTAGCAGGATCAATCAGTTGTTGGGAGGACCTGGAAGCCGCATTCCTCGACAATTTCCAGGGCACTTATGTGCGACCACCAGACGCCGATGACCTAAGCCACGTAATTCAGCAGCCAGAGGAATCGGCCAAGCAATTCTGGACACGGTTCTTAACAAAGAAAAATCAAATAGTCGACTATCCGGACGCAGAGGCCCAAGCAGCCTTCAAGCACAGTATCCGTGACGAGTGGCTTGCCCGGCACCTTGGACAGGAAAAGCCGAAATCTATGGCAGCACTCACGACACTCATGACCCGCTTTTGCACGGGAGAAAACAACTGGCTTGCTCGTAGCAACAATATGACCAAGAACCCTGGTAATTCAGATACCAGAGACAGTAGTGGCAGGTCGCGTCGCAACAAGCAGAAGCGCCGCATTAACGGCGACAATGCTGAGGATATGGCAGTTAATGCCGGATTCAAAGGCTATAAATCCGGTCAGCAGAAAAAGCCATTCAAAAAAAATCCTAGGGGCCCGTCCAGTTTGGACCGAATACTCGACCGCTTGTGCCAGATACATGGCACCCCCGAAAAGCCGGCCAATCACACCAACAGGGATTGTTGGGTGTTCAAGCAGGCAGGCAAGTTAAATGCCAAAAATAAAGACAAGGGGCTGCATAGCGATGATGATGAAGAGCCCCGGCCGCCGAATAACAGTGGACAAAAGGGCTTTCCCCCACAAGTGCGGATGGTGAACATGATATACGCAACCCACATCCCCAAGAGGGAGCGGAAGCGCGCGTTAAGGGATGTATACGCGGTAGAGCCAGTTGCCCCAAAGTTCAACCCATGGTCCTCCTGCCCGATCACCTATGATCGAGGGACCATCCCACTAGCACCCGTCATGGCGGATTCGCCACATTGGTTCGAGACCCAATTATTGACGGATTTCATCTCACTAGAGTCCTTATGGACGGCGGCAGCAGCCTGAACCTGCTTTACCAGGATACAGTGCGGAAAATGGGCATAGATCCCTCGAGGATTAAGCCCACCAAAACAACCTTTAAAGGCGTAATACCAGGTGTAGAGGCCAACTGTACAGGCTTAGTCACATTTGAAGTGATCTTCGGATCTCCGGATAATTTCCGAAGTGAGGAGTTAATCTTCGACATAGTCCCATTCCGTAGTGGCTATCACGCACTGCTCGGGCGAACCGCATTCGCCAAGTTGAATGCGATACCACACTACGCATACCTAAAGCTCAAGATGCCAGGCCCTCGAGGAGTAATTACGGTCAATGGAAACACCAAATGCTCCCTCCGAACGGAGGAGCACACGGCGGCCCTTGCAGCGGAAGTACAAAGCAGCCTCTCCAGGCAGTTCTCCAGTCCGGCCATTAAACGTCCGGACACCGTCAAGCGCGCCCGGAGTAACCTACAACAAGACCGCCTGGCATGTTCCGAGCAGGCGTAGCAATGCGTCCCCAACCCCAGCCCTCGCAAAATGCGACACCAGTGCTTCGCGTACATAACTACGCTCTAGAAATACCATGGGTACAAGGGGAGGGGCACCATCACGGCATGCCCGAAACACGGCTTAAACCGCACCAGGGGCTGCCGATTTTTTTAATTTTCTCTTACTTTTAGGACTCCATTCTTCAGAAGGCCTGTTCGGCAGTTCAATTGCCGCACAAACAATGCAAGAACCAGGGAAGCAGACAAGCCATGCCGCATTACGGAACTCCCAGGTGGTCTCTATCATGAGCAGTATACCTATTTCGCATACCATTCCGCAGCCTGCCCTTGGAACAGACATGTTAAATAGTCCAACCTTTTGCTTATCGCATTATTTGTATCGTTCTGCTTTGATCGCAGCCCTTTTTAATAAACAATGCATAGCTTTTGTCTATTTTTGCATTACTCTTTTTTTACAAATATATGTTCCTTAACGACATGTTGCACCCGTACAATTTGGTATGGCCAAAATACGCTAGGGGCTTTAGTACCCCTCAATATGGTGTGAGAAGTCCGAACACTTTAACAAGTGTGGCACCCCGAACCTATAGCATTATATGCATCGGCTCCGAATCATGTCTTGGGTAAATAGTTGGGTTTGCCCGGCTCCTATGTTTTGGTGCCTTACGTTCCGCTATGTCGGCTAAGGTAGCACTAGGAGAACTACTGCGATTGTGCCCCAATTGAGCTGGGTCGAGCACCTCGGTAGAGAAAGCTAAAACTGACTGTCATGATGAAGCGAGAGCTGGTCGCTGTTCGAGAGGTTTTTCGAGTCCCTAAAGACTTATGCCGCTTAGAGCAAGGAGTCGGCTCTATCCGGCCAAGGCGTGGATAGCGCCCCGAACTCGGTCTTCCGAATACCAGGGGCTTCGCCGAAATTTAAAATTAGAGAATTCTATGGCTAAGTGAGAGTGTTCATGCAATATAGTCTGATTGCCTTGTTCGTTGTGCTGAGCGCCTCCCTCGAAGGACCCAAACATGGGAAAAAGAGCGCTCAGGTTTATCCCTGAACACCGCAGCACTAGCGGCACGGGGGCAGAAGCCGATGACTCGCCATCTCTCAGAATTGATAAACAGCCACACAGAAGGTAATATTTTAAATTCCAACAGCATTGCTTAGCGCATATGAACAAGTTTTCAGCGCACAGGACAAAACGAGCGAGTTTTACTCAAAAATTACATCCCTGGAACATTCATCCGCCATAAGGTGGGCACCCTTCAGAACATCCTTATAATAATTCTCGGGCTTGCGATGCTCTTTCCCCGGCGGTGGCCCGTCCTTCACAAGCTTCTCAGCATCCAGCTTGCCCCAGTGCACCTTAGCACGAGCAAGGGCCCTACGGGCACCTTCAATGCAGACAGAGCGCTTGATGACTTCGAGCCTTGGACAGGCCCCCACTCGCCGCACTAGCCCGAAATAGCTCCTAGGCAGAGCCTCTCCAGGCCACAGCCGAACTATGAGGCCCTTCATGGCCTGTTCGGCCGCCTTGTGGAGCTCGACCAGTTGCTTCAGCTGGTCGCTCAGGGGCACGGGGTGTCCGGCCTCAGCATACTGAGACCAGAACACCTTCTCTGTCGAGCTGCCCTCCTCGGCTCGATAGAACACGGCGGCATCGGACACGCTACGGGGAAGATCTGCGAATGCTCCTGGAGAGCTCCGGATTTGGGTAAGTAACAAGCAACTCACGTTTATGTGTTTGCTTTGCATAAAGAATGCCTTACCCGCCGCTATCTTTTTCACCGCATCCAACTCCTGGAGGGTCTTCTCGGATTCGCCCTTGGCAGACTTGGCATTTTCAATAGCCACCGCGAGCTCGGACGCTCGCGTCTTTGAGTCAAGCTCCAAACTCTCATGTTTTTTCATGAGAGCCTAGAGATCTTGCCGCACCTTGCCAACCTGGGCCTCATACTTCTCCCTCTCGGTGCGCTCCATGGCCGCCCTCTTCTCAGCCTCGAACAACGCTTGCTTAAGGGTCGCCACCTCAGATGTGGCCCCTACAATAGCCACAATAATCTTGTCATTTTTTTGCAATTGCACCTTTTTTATATATATAATTAAACAAGGTATTTCTTACCTTCCTTGTCCTCGAGCTGCTTCTTGGCACGCTCGAGCTCTTGCTCGGACTGCTCGAGGTTCTGCTTTAGCGTGTCCACTTCCGCAGTCAGTGCGGCGGACGCCAGCAGAGAAGCCTGCATACGCATATTGACTCCTTTTTGTTAGACTCCTGTGAATTTTATTTGATCCTCTATTCGGCTTTTCTTCCCGAACGCCAAACAGAGCATCAGGGGCTACTGTCTATGCGGTAATATTATTTACACATTCTTTACTTACCTCAAAGCCTGTTAAAAGGCTAGCACAAGCTTCAGTCAGTCCGCTCTTGGCGGACTGAACCTTCTGGACCACCGCACTCATAATGGTGCGGTGCTCCTTGTCGATGGAGGCGCCTTTGAGCACCTCCAACAGATTGTCTGGCGCCTCCGGTTGGACGGGGGTCACCGGCACGATGGGCTTGCTCCTCTTGGAAGGAGGTCGCCCGCCAGACTCTGGAACCTTTGAAGGTTCCGGAGCGGTGTCCGGCCTAGAGCCGGACTTGGAGACCTGGGGGGTTTTATCCCCTTTACTCCTGGAGTCCGGGAGGTCGCCTTGCGGCGCCTCCAGGACCACCTCCTCCTGGCTTGGAACCTGTTGGGACAACACTTCGGCATCGTCCGTAGGGCGGGGGGAGGTAGCCGTCGGAAGCGAATTCACATCTGACGAGTCTAGTGAACCGCTCGATGACGCGTCGAGACGGTCTTTGGGTGGGCGGCATAATCATATTCCACATAAGGGAAAGCTATGCAATAAAGGAATTCTATGAATTACTCTGGTATCCAGATACTTACAATTTCGCCAGGGGCTTGGCCCTGAGCGGCCACTCCTCTCCGCCGTCGTCGGCATTGGTGGAGTAGTCCGAAGGAAGGGTATTCCCCTTCTTGGACCCTTCGGCCTCCCCAGTGAGGGCGGCCTTCCTTTTCTTCTCTCCCCCCGCTGGAGGGGGAGAGGTCTCTTCTTCCTCCTTCTTGTCTTCACGGGAGGAATGCGCCTTGGAGCCATCGGATGATGAACCCGACACCTCCTGGCGCCGGGCACTTTTTTGAGTCCCCGTGGCCTTCTTCCTGGCCTTCTTCTCCGGCACCACATAGGGTGCCGGAACTAGAAGCTTCGCCAAGCGGGCATCGGCTGGGTCTTCGGGCAAATGAGCCGGACAGTCGATCTGTCCGGACTTCGCCTGCCAATCCTGTCAAAGGTAAGGGAGCTTAGATCCCGCATAGAGTTAAACTATGAAAAACTAATACCCTGTAAAAGGTAACAACTTACCGCGCTAGCGTGATGCTGCGCACTGAATCCGCGATCCTCGGTAGCGGATGCGGGAGCCTCGGCGCCCTTGAAAAGCACCTTCCAGGCATCTTTGTACCTCGTGTCGAAGAGCCTGCTAAGAGTTCGGTGCTACGCCGGGTTGAACTCCCACAGATTGAAGGCCCGTTGTTGACACGGGAGGATCCGGCGGATGAGCATAACCTGGACTACGTTGACAAGCTTGAGCTGCTTGTTCACCAGGGTTTGGATGCATGTTTGCAGTCCAGTCACCTCTCCTTTGCTGCCCCACAATAGGCCCGTCTCTTTCCAGGACATGAGCCGCGTTGGGGGTCCGGACCAGAACTCGGGGGTTGCGACCCACTCAGGGTCGCGCGGCTCGGTGATGTAAAACCACCCCAATTGCCACCCCTTCAGGGTCTCCACAAAGGAGCCCTCAAGCCATAAGACGTTGGGCATCTTGCCCACCATGGCACCTCCGCACTCCGCCTGGTTGCCGCGCACCACCTTCGGCTTGACATTGAAAGTCTTGAGCCATAGGCCGAAATGGGGGCGGATGCGGAGGAAAGCCTCGCACACGACGATAAACGCCGAGATGTTGAGGATGAAGTTCGGGGCCAGATCATGGAAATCCAGGCCGTAGTAGAACATGAGTCCCCGGACGAATGGGTGGATAGGAAAGCCCAGTCCGCGGAGGAAGTGGGGAAGGAACACTACCCTCTCATGGGGCCTTGGGGTGGGGAGGAGCTGCCCCTCTTCGGGAAGCCGGTACGCGATGTCGTTAGACAAGTATCCGGCCTTCCTCAGTTTTTTGATGTGTCCCTCCGTGACAAAGGAGACCATCCACTTGCCTCCCGCTCCGGACATGGCTGGAGAAGGTTGAGGTGGGCAGTGCGGACTTGGGCGCTGGAGCTCGAGTGCGCGAAAATGGATAGGCAAAGGAGGAAGAAGGCGTAGGTGAAAAGGTGGATCCTTATCCCCTTATATGGGTGGACGCAACTACGTGTCCCCACCAGCCTGGTAAAACTCGCTTATCTCCAAGCGCCGTAATCAATGGCGCAGTTGGGTTACCCACGCCCGTATTGATGAGAATCCCGGAATAAGTGGACACAACCTCTGCTTCGACGAGATGTGCCAAGGAAACCGCCTCGCATGACACGCTGAGGTGGGACAATAAAACGATTCGAATAAAGGCTTGGCCGTGGTGCGATGTCACACTACGGAATACGTCAGCAGATTAGATTTGTGTAAATATTATTCTCTCTATGGCAATATGTGGAAACTTATTTTGCAGAGCCGGACACTATCTTTGTGTTCAAAATCTTCTATGAAGTACTTGGAGGAGGAACCCGCCTTGCAATGCCGAAGACAATCTGTGCGCCGGACTCGTCATCATTGAAGCCTGGTTCAGGGGCTACTGAGGGAGTCCTGGATTAGGGGGTGTCCGGATGGCCGGACTATACCTTCAGCCGGACTCCTGGACTATGAAGATACAAGATTGAAGACTTCGTCCCGTGTCCGGGAGGGACTTTCCTTGGCGTGGAAGGCAAGCTTGGCGATACGGATATGAGGATCTCCTACCATTGTAACCGACTTTGTGTAACCCAAACCCTCTCCGTTGTCTATATAAACCAGAGGGTTTTAGTCTGTAGGACAACATACATAACAACAATCATACCATAGGCTAGCTTCTAGGGTTTAGCCTCTCTGATCTCGTGGTAGATCTACTCTTGTACTACCCATATCATCAATATTAATCAAGCAGGACGTAGGGTTTTACCTCCATCAAGAGGGCCCGAACCTGGGTAAAACTTCGTGTCCCTTGCCTCCTGTTACCATCCAGCCTAGACGCACAGTTCGGGACCCCCTACCCGAGATCCGCCAGTTTTGACACCGACACCTGGTGTTTTGTTCCACTCTTGCCGCCCTAGTTTCTGTCATACCGGTGTTATGTTCCTTGGTTTTGTGTTCCTTACATGGTTGGGTTATAATGGGAACCCCTTGACAGTTCGCCTTGAATAAAACTCCTCCAGCAAGGCCCAACATTGGTTTTACCATTTGCCACCTGGCCTCTTTTTCCCTTGGGTTCCGCGGACTCAAGGGTCATCTTTATTTTAAACCCCGGGCCAGTGCTCCTCTGAGTGTTGGTCCAACCTGTCAGTTGCCGGTGGCCACCAGGGGCAACTCTGGGCTGGCCTACCGAAACCTTGGACAATCCGGTGTGCCCTGAGAATGAGATATGTGCAGCTCCTATCGGGATTTGTCGGCACATTCGAGTGGCTTTGCTGGTTTAGTTTTACCATTGTCGAGATGTCTTGTAACCGGGATTCTGAGTCTGATCGGGCCGTCCTGGGAGAAGGAATATCCTTCGTTGACTGTGAGAGCTTGTGATGGGCTAAGTTGGGACACCCCTGCAGGGATTTGAACTTTCGAAAGCCGTGCCCGCGGTTATGGGCAGATGGGAATTTGTTAATGTCCGATTGTAGAATACCTAAAATTTAACTTAATTAAAATGAATCAACAGTGTGTGTAGCCGTGATGGTCTCTTTTCGGCGGAGTCCGGGAAGAGAACACGGTCTCGAGTTATGCTTGAACGTAGGGTGTTCTAGGATCACTTCTTGATCATAGTTTCTCGACCTTGCCTTGCCTTCTCTTCTCGCTCTCTTTTGCGTATGTTAGCCACCATATATGCTAGTGCTTGCTGCAGCTCCACCTCATACCTTTTACCCTACCTATAAGCTTAAATAGTCTTGATCGTGAGGGTGTGAGATTGCTGACTCCCCGTGACTCACAGATTCCTTCAAAACTAGATGCAGGGATCGATGATACCGTTCCAGGAGATACGACTGAGCTCAAGTGGGAGTTCGATGAGGACTCAAGACGATACTACGTTTCCTTTCCAGACGATCAGTAGTGGAGCCCAGTTGGGGCGATCGGGGACATTATGCATTTTGGGTTGTCTTTATTTTGGTTCCATAGTCGGACCTTGATTATATCTGGATAATTGTAATGTTATATTCATGCTATTGTGTGACGTGGCGATTGTAAGCCAACTATGTACCTCTTTTCTTATTCAGTACATGGGTTGTGTGAAGATTACCCCACTTGCGACATTGCTTACAATGCGGTTATGCCTCTAAGTCGTGCTTCGACACGTGGGAGATATAGCCGCATTGTGGGTGTTACAAGTTGGTATCAGAGCCTTCCCTAACATAGGAGCCCCCTGCTTGATTGAATCGCTGACGTTGTTGAGTCTAGAAAAATGTTTTGAGTCTTATAGGATTATATATATCAGAGAGTAGGATTCTTTTTACTCCTCAGTCCCTTCGTCGCTCTGCTGAGGCATCCTGACGTAGAGTTTTGACTCTTCTCTTCTCAAATTTCACTAAAAAATTTAGGATCACGCGGGTATCTTGGAATCGTTCCGATGGTTTTGTGACGAGAACATTGTTCTTGGTGCCTCCTGACATTTAGGGGTTGTGGCAGTGTCCCGGGGAGTTGAGCTCCGAGGTGTTGTCGTCACAATTTTATCGTTGCAATTCTGGAATACCTGAGTTTCGCCAACATCGAAAATCTCTTTTGTGCAGTTGTTGGTGAGATAACCTCAACGCCACCCAGTACTGGGGCGGGAGTTCGGGAGTATTGCCATAACTCGTATAACGGATGCTTTTCGAAGGTTGAGGTAAATTATTTCCGAAGGTTTCTTGGTTATGTGTTGAAGGATGGATACAGCTGGATGTAGGATTTGCTAGCTTTGGGTGAGATATTATGCTTCCCATGTATCCGCAACACCTGATTGCATAACCGGGAAAATTTCGGGAGTTTCATAGGTGGGAATTCATGTAGCTCTAGTATTTTCTTCCACGGATATTTGGTTTGTGATTGGGTAATCCTTACCAAGTATTTGTTCATGTTCGTACCTTGTTGTTTTATTCATCTACCTCTATCTAAGTGGCTTCTCAATTTATGGAAGTGTGACCATTTAATTTGGAATTCATTCGTTCATTTTGTTCGGATGTTAAGACTATATGTTGCAATTTTGATCCATTTGATTCAGCTTGAATATATGTCTGTCAAGATGCTAACGGACGTCACCCTCTTCAGGATGGCTCCTCCAACGCGTCAGAATCCTGAACCGCCGCCACCACCTCCACCTCCGGAGGCATGGCAAGCTGTGATGGCCACTACCAACGCCAACACGCAGATGCTTATGCAACTCTTGCAAGAGCGCAACCAAGGAAATCAAGGCCACGGCAACTTTCAGAATCAGTTTGCTACACTCAACCACTTCCTCGCAAACTGGCCAAAGACCTTCAGTAACTGTGTCGAGGCAACAGACGTTGATGATTGGCTCATGGATATCTGCAAGCATTTTGAGTGCAGCAACATCAGGCCTGAGGACTTTGTCAAGTTTGCTTCATTCCAACTCAAAGACCAAGCTGCAGAATGGTATCAGCAATACAAAGATTCCAGAGGAGGTCGTGTGATTACCTGGGATGAATTCCGCCAAGACTTCAAAGCTCACCACATTCCTCAGAGTGTTGTTGAGTGCAAGCGTGAGGAGTTCCGCAATCTGAAGCAAGGCAGCTTGTCTGTTTACCAGTATAACATCATGTTCCGGAAGCTCGCTCGTTTCACTAAGCAAGACATCTCTGACGAGAAGAGCATGATTTATCAGTTCAGAGGTGGCCTCAGAGAAGATCTCCAACTAGCCCTTGTGCTTTTTGAGCCGGAGAAGTACGATGAGTTCTACAACATGGCACTGAAACAAGATACTGCTCAGCTCAAGTGCGATGCTTCCAAGAAACGAGTCAGGGATGCAACTCCTTCTTCCTCAACTCAAGCGGCAACTAAGCAGCAAAAGTATTGGTTGCCTCCTCCTCCTCTGTTTCGTCAGCCTTATCAGCAGAAGAGCAAAGGTGGCAATGGATCTTCCCACCCACCCAACCCAGGCTTTCAGAATAAGACTTCGTCTCATGCTCCAAGATCAAGTGCTCTGTATCACCGTCCGCTTTCAGAGATCACGTGCAACAAGTGTCAGCAGAAGGGTCACTATGCCAACAAATGCTTCAATCAGAGGCGTCTTCCTCCTCCTCCTCTTGTGAGATCTGCTAGCACCGCACTGGTCAAGCATAATCCCAAGTTTGCAAAGGTCAACATGATGAACGCAGCTCAGGCAAAGGACTCGTCAGATGTGATTATGGGTAACCTTCCTGTTAACGATATTCCTGCAAAAGTTCTTTTTGACACTTGTGCATCGCATTGTTTCATCTCGAGACCATTTGCATCTAAGCATGAGTTGGCTTTCCAAGTTTTGCCTAGTCCTCTAGCAGTTGTCTCTCCGGGTAAACGCATGAACGCTAACTCCATGGTTCTGGATGTTACCATCACGATGGGTGACTATAAGTTTCTGTCTTCTCCTAATGTTCTTGGTGAGTCGGATATTGATCTTATTCTCGGAATGGATTGGATTTCTAAGCACAAGGCTCAGCTTGATTGTGCTGCCAGGCAGATTCAATTAACACATTCGTCTGAGGATGTAATCGTCTTTGACGCGCGTGATGATACCATTCGACTGTTTTCTCTCAATGAGAAGGGCGAATTGGACGCCATCTCTCAGATTCTAGTCGTTTGCGAGTATCAAGACGTCTTTCCAGAAGAGCTTCTAGGAATGCCTCCTCACCGGCCAGTTGAATTTGTCATCGATCTTGAGCCTGGCACGGAACCTGTTTGCAAACGTCCTTACAAGCTTGGACTTGAAGAGTTGAAGGAGCTGAAGAAGCAACTCGATATTCAAGAGCGTATGGGTCTCATCCGACCAAGTTCTTCTCCATGGGGTTGTGGTGTTCTTTTTGTCAAGAAGAAGGATGGAACGGACCGACTTTGTGTCAAGTACCCACTTCCCAACATCAATGAGCTTTTTGAACAACTGAAAGGTGCTCAAGTATTCTCCAAGCTTGATCTGCGTATGGGCTATCATCAAATTCGCATTCGTGAAGAAGATATCCCCAAGACAGCTTTCAGAACTAGCTGTGGTTCATATGAATACACTGTCATGTCTTTCGGCCTTGTCAATGCTCCGCCAACATTCTCTCGCATGATGAACTTCATATTCAACGCCTACACAAATGACGTCGTCTTGGTCTACCTCGATGACATTTTGGTATTTTCCAAGAACAAGGAGGATCATGCCAAGCACTTGAGATTGGTGCTGGATAAACTCAGAGAACATCAGTTCTACGCGAAGTTTTCAAAGTGCGAGTTTTGGCTCGATGAGGTTCTCTACCTGGGACATATCATCTCCGCCAAGGGCATAGCTGTTAATCCTGAGAAGGTGTCTGCAATTGTGAATTGGGAACCGCCTCAGAATGTGAAGCAACTCCGCAGCTTCCTTGGTCTCACAAGCTATTATCGAAGGTTCGTTGAGAACTTCTCTAAGATCGCGGAGCCTCTTTCCAACCTTCTCCAGAAGCATGTGAAGTACGTCCGGTCGCTTGAATGTGACATCGCTTTCAACACCCTCAAAGAGAAGTTAGTCACTGCTCCAGTTCTGACTCCTCCTAATGAATCCAAACCGTTTGAGGTTTTCTGTGATGCTTCCCTTCAAGGTCTCGGTGCAGTGTTGATGCAAGAGAAGAAAGTTGTGGACTATACCTCTCGCCAGTTGAAGCCCAACAAAAAGAACTACCCCACTCATGACCTCGAGTTGGCGACAGTTGTCCATGCTCTTTTAACATGGAGACATCTCTTGTTGGGAAGAAAAGTGGACATCTTCACTGATCATAAGAGTCTCAAGTACATATTCACTCAGCCAAACCTCAACCTCAAGCAGACTCATTGGGTTGAAATGATTCAAGAGTATAATCCGAGTATTGAATATACTCCAGGCAAAGCCAATGTAATTGCTGACGCATTGAGCACGAAGGCTTACTGCAACAGTTTGATTCTCAAGCCCTATCAACCAGAGCTTTGTGAAGCTTTCCACAAACTTAATCTCCAAGTTGTTCCTCAAGGATTCCTTGCCAACCTCCAAATCTCTCCTACTTTGGAAGATCAGATTCGTGAGGCTCAACTTCTTGATGCTATGGTGAAGAAGGTGAAGATTGGGATTGCCAAGAGTAAACCCAATTACAAGCGCTATCGCCTTGATGACAAGGATACTCTATTCTTTGAGGATTGCATTGTGGTTCCTAAAGGTGACCTTCGTAAAGTCATTATGAATGAGGCTCACAATTCACTCCTCTCTATTCACCCTGGAAGTACAAAGATGTACCAGGACCTCAAGCAGTCGCATTGGTGGACTTGAATGAAGCGTGAGATTGCTCAGTTCGTGAATGAATGTGATGTCTGCAGAAGAGTGAAAGCAGAACACCAACGAAGAACTAGTCTCCTCCAACCTCTTGCCATTCCAGAATGGAAGTTTGACCATATTGAGATGGACTTCGTGACTGGATTTCCCAAGTCCAAGTGTGGCAATGATGCTATCTTCGTTGTCATCGACAATCTCACTAAAGTGGCTCATTTTCTGCCTATCAAAGAATCTATCACAGCAGCTCAGTTGGCAGAGCTATATACCACCAGGATTGTCTCACTGCACGGCATTCCGCAGTTGATTTCTTCAGATCGTGGAAGCATCTTTACCTCTAAGTTATGGGATTCCTTTCAGAAGGCCATGGGCACTAACATTCGCTTCAGCACAGCTTTTCATCCTCAAATCAGTGGCCAAGTCGAGCGAGTCAATCAAATTCTTGAAGATATGCTCAGGGCATGTGTCATTTCTTTTGGCCGGTATGAAGTGGGAAGATTGTCTTCCATATGTGGAGTTCTCCTACAACGACAACTTCCAAGCGAGTTCGGGCAAGGCCCCATTCAAGATTCTCTATGGCAGGAAGTGACATACTCCTCTTAACTGGTCAGAGACTGGTGAATGTCAACTTCTTGGCAATGACTTGATCACAGAGGCTGAAGAAATGTGCAAAGTCATTCGTGAAAATCTCAAAGCCGCGCAATCGCGCCAGAAGAGTTACTATGATAGTAAGCATCATGACTTGGCTTTCGAGATCGGAGACCATGTCTACCTCTGCGTCTCTCCAATGAAAGGTACTCGTCGCTTTGGTATCAAAGGGAAGCTTGCCCCTAGATACGTGGGTCCTTTCAAGATCATCGGCAAAAGAGGCGATCCGCTTATCAACTTGGGCTTCCATCCAACTTTGCAAATGTGCACGACGTGTTTCACGTGTCTCAGCTGCGCAAGTGTTTCAAGACTCCTGACCGCACCATCAACTATGAAGAGATTAATCTCCAAGAAGACATGTCTTATCATGAGCATCCCGTTGCTATTCTTGAAGAAACTGAGCGCAAGACTCGCAACAAGTCTATCAAATTCGTGAAAGTGAAGTGGTCACATCATTCCGACCGTGAAGCCACCTGGGAACGCGAGGACCACCTCCGTTCCGAATATCCGGAGTTTTTCCAGTCCTAGATCTCGGGACGAGATCCTTTCATAGTGGTGGACTGTTGTAACGCCCCATATGTAACCTGCCATATTTGTATTCCAACTCTTGCCTTTTCCGGCACTAAGTTATGATATTTCCTCGTTGTCGGGTTTTTGTCTTCGTGTTGCTGTTGTCTATGTCATGCATCTCATATCATGTCATCATGTGCATCGCATTTGCATACGTGTTCGTTTCATGCATCTGAGCATTTTCCCCGTTGTCCGTTTTGCATTCCGGCGCTCCTATGTCCTCCGGTGTCCCCTTTTACCTCTCTTCGTGTGCAGGTGTTCAACGTTTTCGGGTTGGACCGAGACTTGCCAAGCGGCCTTGGTTTACTACCGGTAGAATGCCTGTCAAGTTTCGTGCCATTTGGACTTTGTTTGATACTCCAACGGTTAACCGAGGAACCGTGAAGGCCTGGTGTGTGTTGTGGCCCAACACCTCTCCAAAGTGGCCCAAAGCCCAGCTAAACCCCCTCCATCATCTCGGTCGTTCCATCACGACCGCGTGGCCGAAAATCGTGCTCAATTTGGAGCCTCCTAGCTCCTCCTATGTATAAATAGGCATCTCCCCCAAAATTTCGGATCAAACCCTAGATCCCTCTCCCCTCCGCGCGGTCGGACGTGTCCGCCCGCCGCCGAACGAAATTGCCGCCGCGCCTGGACCAATCAGAGAGCGCCATGCGTCCCGGCCGGCCTCCCCACCGCCGTGGCCCGCGGAGCCCGCGTGATGCCCGCCCGGGCCCGGTTCCCGCGCCGCTGCCAAGCCGCACGCCGCCCGGCTCCCCGCCGCCCGCTCCACCGTGCGGAGCCGCCACCCGCCTCGCACCGGCGAGATCCGTCGGACCCGCCGATCCGCCCGCGCCGCCCGGCTCTCCTCCCACCAGCGACCCACGCGACCGCAGCTGCCGTCCGAGCGCCACGTCCGCGCCCGTCTTCCTCCCGCCGGCCGCCTTAGCTACCTCGCCGGAGAGGTCCGGCGCCGTCCGCAGGTGTAGTTCCGGCCGCCGTCGGGTCCTGTTCCGGTCATCCTAGGGAAGTGCGCCGCCCTGATCCAGATCTGGACGAAACCATAACCGGTCGACTTTTTCCCTAAGTCCCACTATTTTTTTGCATTCTTCATCGCATCATAACTCATCATCCGTGGCTCCGTTTTGGGCGTGTAGCATATGAAATTGTTCGTCTCGATGAGTACTTCATTTCATTCCATTGCACCATGTTCATTTGAGCTCATCTTGATGCCCTAAATGTTGTTGCAAGAGTGCTATGTAATGTTAGTTTCAGTTTCTTAGCAGAGATTGGACATTTGTCATTTTTGCCATGTTTAATGTGTGCCTCCTATGAACTTGAGCCCTACATGTGTTTTGAAATATGCCATGCCATATTTATAGGGGTGTATGCCATGTATTGTTGTGATCTCTGTGGTGATTAGCACAAGCATGCAAAGTAGATCTCGTGATGTTGCTAATTTCAGGGACTTAGATATCTTCCAAGTCTTTTCCCTGATAATATTTTTATGCCATGTATTCTTGTTGCTATAGAGTGATCCATGCCTCTTTGAGCATGTTCAGTAAGGATCGTTTTGAGATATTGTTGTGCTCTATCCATCCATGTCTTTGTTTGCATTTATGGAGCACCCTAGCATGACTCAATCTTGCTCTACTTTTGCTATAAAATGTTCCTGGCAGATTGTTTACATGTTAATCAATTTTGCCGAGGTTGTTGTAGTTGATCCGTGCATGCTATGAGAGTGTTCTTGCCATGTTTAGCTTCTACGCCATGTCTACTTGCTGGGTGTATGCTTAGTTTTTCATGCAATGCCTTGTGGTGAGTGCATCGAGCTCGCAAACATGCCTACATGAATCTGTTTTTGCCATGTTCCAGTTTTCTACTAAGTCTGAATCTGTTAACGAAACTTGCTATGTTCACATGGTTGTCATTGTATTTTCTGATCCCTTTTGGCTTATGGTCAGTAAGGGACTTTTGTTGTATGATTTGAGTAGCTTCATGCCATGCCTTGCTTTGCCATGATATGTTCCTGTAGCATGTTGATATCTTGCTCTAAACATTGCTTCCTGATGTTAAATTCCTGACATGTTAATTTCACGAAGTCTGTAACCTGATATCTTTTGCACTTTTGCCATGCTTGTTTGAAACTGCTATTGTGTGAATTAGCCGTAACTCAGTTTTCATCTTTTGTCAAGCATCTTTAGTGGATCACTGCCATGTGCTTTTTTGTTATGTTAGAGTGCAGTAGCTTGTTGTTCTTGATGCATTTAGATGGCCTCGTGCTGTTAATCGCAGACCGGTGCCATATTTGTTTTGCTTGCCATTTGCAAACCGTGCATCCGTTTCCGGTGATCTTTATATCGATTTCGACCGAAATCAACTCATCTTTCCAGCGGCACTCTTGGTTTTCCAAGTTGAGTCTTGTGCATCACATATCACATCCCGCATATCATGCCATGTTTTGCATCGTGTTGCTTGTGCATTGCACCGTGGTTGATTGTGTCTCCCTTTTCTTGTGTCCTTGCTTTGGGTAGAGCCGGGAGACGAGTACGTGATCGAGGAACCCGTTGAGTACGCTTACGAGGATGAAGCTAACGTCAACTCGGAGAACTTTGCAGGCAAGATGACTGTCGGTGTCAAAACCAGCAGATCTCGGGTGGGGGGTCCCGAACTGTGCGTCTAAGGCGGATGGTAACAGGAGGCAGGGGACACGATGTTTTACCCAGGTTCAGGCCCTCTTGATGGAGGTAAAACCCTACGTCCTGCTTGATTTATTCTTGATGATATGAGTATTACAAGAGTTGATCTACCACGAGATCGGAGAGGCTAAACCCTAGAAGCTAGCCTATGGTCTGATTGTATGTTGTCCTACGGACTAAAACCCTCTGGTTTATATAGACACCAGAGGGGGCTAGGGTTACACAAGGTCGGTTACAAAGGAGGAGATATACACATCCATATTGCCTGGCTTGCCTTCCACACCAAGTAGAGTCCCATCCGGACACGAGATGAAGTCTTCAATCTTGTATCTTCATAGTCCAACAGTCCGGCCAAAGGATATAATCCGGCTGTACGGATACCCCCTAATCCAGGACTCCCTCAGTAGCCCCCGAACCAGGCTTCAATGGCGATGAGTCCGGTGCGCAGTATTGTCTTCGGCATTGCAAGGCGGGTTCTTCTCCATCTTTCGGACGATTGTAAAGCAGTATCCGGTCCCATAAATGTTTGGGCCTCTTGGCTTCTGTGCCCAATAAGGGCTTTCTCCCACGCGTCGAATGAATACGAGGCGCCAGGGTGTTTTTACATTCACCCCCTTAGCCAGATAAATAAATTGTCTATTAAAGGGATGGGGATCCTTAGATCCGATCCATACCATCCTCCCCCAGCGAGAGTCCATCAGAGCGCATTCCGGAAAGATCCATTCCAGCATGGCCGACCTCGCAGCTCCTCCTCCCGCCCCCGAAGCCCTAAGCCCAGTGATTGGGAGAGGTGTTCAGTCCCACACAGTCGTTTAGTCGAACTGCAGACTAAGGGATTTCTCCCTCCGGCTTACATGGTGCCCGTTTGAGCCGGGCTTGCCACCTATAATGGCGGGGAGCAAGCGGAGAGCTTTCCCTATCCCTCTATGGGGGAACGGGTCTGCCTTGTTCCCTATCTATTAAGGGGACTCGGATTTCCAATTCATCTATTCCTCCACGGGATCCTGGAGTTCTACGGCCTCCAATTACACAATTTCACCCCCGCCTCCATCCTCCACATCGCTAGCTATGTGGCTCTCTGCGAGTTGTTCCTGGGCTGCGAGGCTCACTTCGAGCTGTGGAAAAGGCTATTTTGCCTCGTCCCTCGCACACAGAGGGGATCACTTTATCAAGTGGGCGGAGCTGAAATATGCCGCATCGCCGATATCGGATACCTGTCTGGTACCCCGAAGAAGTCGTCCGAAGACTGGCCTTCAGAATGGTTTTATATGGAGGACATTCCCCTTCCGGACCTTGTTCGGCGGGGTCTTCCTTAGTTCAAGAATGCTCCTCTAAAGAAACACCGAAGTTGGAGCCCACGGAGCCCCCAGGTGGAAGACAATGGAGAAGTACTCTATCTGATGAACCGAATTAAAGCACTGTCTCGATCAGGATTGACAGTAACCGAAGTTATGTCGATTTGCATAATGCGGGGAGTGCAACCACTTCAATATCATGGGCACCCCTTGTGGTGTTATAACGGGGTGGATGACGCCACCCGCTGCGGGCGTAAGGGTCCGGACAATCCTGCCGCTTTAGCGAAAATCCTGTCCGAATTGTTCAAGGGTGAGGAAAAGGAGTTCCCGCATCAAGCCACAGGATGGATTCTCCATGTACAATCCTCCAAGTTGGGTAAGTTATATCTCCTTGCTCCCATTTTTCCCGCATTCTTTGTCGTAAGTATTCACCTTGCCACCTTGTGGCAGGAACTGCGAAAAGCCATAAAGGTGGTCAGCAGCCCTTCTCCACAACCAGAGGACCCTGACCGGGCCCTCGACTCCGGACTTGAAGAAGATTCAGTTATATCCGTGGAGCTGATAGACCGAGAGTTCTATCAGTTAAGCTGCGACGATGCCATGGTGGCCATTACGGCCGACTACCCCGGACTGCTCCCTGCATCGCACGTAAGAAAAACCAAAAATCCCAACTCCAAAACTAGGATCCCCTTTTAGACACTTCACCCACCATGTACACATGGCATTTTTACAGGGAAGGTATTCAGGACGCCCTGCCGAACCCGCAGCAACACGCCAACAGGAGGCAGCGAGGCCGGGTAGGTCAAAAAGGAAGGCGGTCAGGATGGAGACGCCGGCGCAAAGGTATAACAAAACCCCGCTTTGTGGTTGTCATCTTTCTCGAAATATAATGACACACGTGTTTCTTTAACAGAAAAAACGCTCGCCGGAATATGTCTGGCGATGTTACTAATCACGCTTCCACCAGCCGGGCGCCAGGACCGGACATAGAGGCGGAAGCCGATATGGGGCGGGCGCCGGATAATCCCCCTGCGGAGGATGCAGATAGATTATCCGCTACAAACTCAGAGGTGGAAAGTGCCATGAATCATAGGCGCCGCCGGGCCGTACTCCGTGACGCTTGTTTCTCACCAAAGGCATTTGATGCCTTCAATTCTGGAGAGGCGTACCTCCAAGCTGCTCAAGATGATCTAGCCAGAGCCACGAATCAGTATGTAAAGGATGTACGGGTAAGTAAATCCGACGATTTATATGTATCAGTAGCCCCTGAGACTTGAAACAGTTAGCAGAACTGATTTAAGGATCATCTTTATTGTGCAGGTTCTTACAGAGAAGAATACTAGGCTGTCACAGGAGCTAGAGGAATGCAAGACCCAACTACGGGCCGCTGTGGCCGCATTGCAGGAACCGAAAAAGTCACCTGCTGGTAACATTTACATTAAAGAATGATGGTTACCAGATAATGTGCGGCATGGCTGCAGATCTAACAACAGATGTTGCAGATGTATCCGGAGAAAAGCCGGAGGACCAGCATGTTATGCGACAGCTAGAGGCTGGCAAACGCGTGCTGACTTAGGTTAGGCGGGAGAAAAACAATCTACAAGACGCCAATATTAAGCTGAGCGTGGAACTAAAAGACGTTCGGGGCCAGCTTGCAGACTCCGAGAAGGAGAATAAGCGGCTTCGGCGCGGAATTTTCAGTAAGTGCTTGAACGAATCCTTGTAAAGGAGTTCGGCGAAGAAGCCAACTAACAGCGTTATGTCTGTAGGTATGCTGACGAGTCGTCCCGCGGAGGAAATGCCCGGGTCTGCGGGTGATCTTCTATCCGAGCTGTCACATCTGCACGAACAAGTTCGGCAGGTGATGCAGGGTGTTGCCCAGGCCTTGTGGCCGTCCGTCTCCCTGCCAGAGGGCATTGCAGAGCTTGCGGAGAAGCTCAAGGGAGCATGGCGGCGCTTCCGATTATGGAAGATATCAGCATGCCGACAGGGTGCCAGAGAAGCCTGGGCCATGGTGAAGACACGGTATACTAAGGCAGACCCAAATCACATGGCCGAGGTCGGACCAGTGGGGCCCGACGGAAAAGAGATCCCCGTTAGCTTAGTTTATGGGCAAGTAGAATTAGCCGCAAAGTATTCCCAACAGAATTGTAGGCTAGACCGCCTGTTGGATGGTATAGAGGAGGAATTTAGTCAGTCTGGATGACTATGTAATTAAAATGACATGTATAATGCCTTCTAGCCAGATTGTAGATCATTTGTCATGGCGGACCTTTTCGCTTCAACCTCGGGACCCGATAGTCCGGAGTGTATCCGAATACCCGCTCAGTTATATAAGAACCAGGGTATGCGTGGAGACCAGGCGTAGGGGTCATTGGTGCTTGAACAGACAAGTGCCCAACTAGTTATGTTATATTACATGGGTAGTAAGAAACATCTTCCAGGGAGAATAGTTCCATTAAGGGTTCCTTTCCCTGGGTAAGCATGCCCTAAAGTGCATGTCCGGACTGCGATAGGAAACGCAGGAAAAAACATCTGGGGGAAGATATGGAAAATCAATAAAAATCATATTTTGTTCACCGACCGAATGTTCCCTTAAGAACGCTAGCTTTTGGCTTCACCCAGTCTGAGGTACACATCCGGCTGACCCGGCAGTAACAATCGCAGAGGTGCTCCCCTTATGCCCTAGCCGAATTAACGGGAACGTAGGGCATAAATACAAGAGCCAGGCAACCCAGCTTGTCCAAAACTTAACTCATATCAATGCATATAATGGCGAAAAAAGGTACATGTGGAAGCATAACACATGTGCGGGGCATGAGGCCCAAATAAATAATCAAGCTTCTGTGAAAGAAGCCCCCAGGTATGATGAGTGCGGCTAGCGCATCTGTAATGTGCAAACGAGGCGCAAGTTGGCCTTTGAAGGCCTACAGAAAGAATAAAAGAAAGAAAGAAAAACAAGACAGATAATGTATAAAAAATGGACAGAGGAAGGGGACGAACACAGGGTCCGGCGCTAGGCATAGAATCTTCGGAGCCTGGCCGCGTTCCATGGGTTTGGCTCGAGTCAATTAGTTGATGCATCCCGCAGTCGGTATGCTCCACCGGTCAGAACTTGGTCAGTAATGAAGGGACCTTCCCATTTGGGCTCGAGCTTGTTCTTTCTCTTATCCGGCAGACGTAGAACTAGTTCGCCAATGTTATAAGTTTTGGCCCGTACTTCTCTGCTTTGGTATCTGCAAGCCTGTTGCTAATAAAATGCGGAACGGGCTTTGGCTACGTCGCGCTCCTCCTCCACGGTGTCCAAACTGTCCTGCCGATCGAGCTCGGCTTCTCTTTCTTCGTACATGCGCACTCGAGGTGAGTCATGAATTATGTCACAGGGCAAGACTGCCTCTGCGCCGTACACCATAAAGAAGGGCGTATATACGGTACTACGATTCAGCGTGGTCCGCAGCCCCCAGAGTACGGAGTCGAGCTCCTCTACCCAGTGCGTGTTAGACTCCGTTAAGGAACGCACTAATCTGGGTTTAATGCCGCTCATTATAAGACCGTTTGCTCGCTCGACTTGACCGTTGGTTTGTGGGTGATAGACTGAAGCATAATCGAGCTTAATGCCCATTTTGTTGCACCAGAGTTTTACCTCATCGGCTGTGAAGTTTGTGTCGTTGTCAGTGATGATGCTGTGGGGGACGCCATAACGGTGTACTACCCCAGATATGAAGTCTATCACTGGTCCGGATTCGGCTGTTTTAACAGGTTTGGCCTCTATCCATTTGGTGAGTTTATCCACCATGACCAGTAAGTATTTTTTCTTGTGGGTTCCCCCTTTAAGGGGTCCAACCATGTCAAGCCCCCAGACCGCGAAGGGCCACGTAATGGGGATTGTTTGGAGGGCGGTGGGTGGCATGTGGCTTTGATTTGCAAAGAGCTGGCAACCAGCACAACGTTGGACCAAGTCCTGTGCATCTGCCCGGGCCGTTGGCCAATAGAATCCTATACGGAAGGCCTTGCTGACAAGAGCCCGGGCTGCGGCATGGTGACCACCGAGTCCGGCGTGAATTTCTGCCAAAAGGTTCCGCCCTTCCTCTTCGGAGATACACCTTTGAAGGACTCCAGTAGTGCTTTTTTATACAATTCTCCCTCATGGACCCTGTAGGCCTTAGATCGCCGCACTATGCAGCGTGCCTCATTTTGGTCCTCCGGAAGTTCCTGCCTAGTTAGGTAGGCCAGGAATGGCTCTGTCCACGGGGCGATAATGGCCATTATTACATGGGATGAAGGTGTTATTTCGGTGGCGGAGACTCCGATTGTGTCAGAGTATTCGGTATCGGGCATTTTGGCTGGGTCCGGACTATTGTTATCGGTGTCCTCTTCCCATACTACGGATGGCTTGAACAGCCATTCTAGAAATATGTTGGGGGGGCGCATCGCGTTTTGCGCCGATGCGGGCGAGGATATCCGCCGCTTGATTGTTTTCTCGAGCCACATGGTGAAATTCGAGTCCCTCGAACCGAGCTGACATTTTTAGGACGGCGTTTCGGTAGGCCGCCATTTTCGGATCCTTGGTGTCAAAGTCTCCATTTATTTGGGATATTGCAAGGTTTGAATCCCCACGCACCTCCAGGCGTTGAATGCCCATGGAGACTGCCATCCGAAGACCATGCAACAGAGCTTCGTATTCGGCTGTGTTGTTGGAGTCTGTATACAATATTTGCAGTACGTACTGAACGGTATCTCCGGTTGGGGACGTCAGGACGACGCCAGCCCCTAGACCAGCTAGCATTTTAGAACCGTCGAAGTGCATGATCCAATTGGAGTATGCACCATACTCTTTAGGGAGTTCGGCCTCCGTCCATTCGGTGACAAAGTCGGCCAATACTTGCGACTTAATGGCCCGTCGAGGTTTGTATGTTATGTCGAACGGGAGGAGCTCAATGGCCCATTTAGCAATCCGGCCCGTAGCGTCGCGGTTGTTTATAATATCATTAAGTGGCACTTCCGAGGCTACTATAATCGAACACTCTTGAAAGTAGTGTCGCAGCTTCCGGGATGCCATGAATACCGCATAGGCTATCTTTTGATAATGTGGGTACCGTGATTTGCATGGAGTGAGGACAGTGGATACATAGTATACCGGCTTTTGAAGAGGGAATTTATGTCCGGCAGCTTCTCGTTCGACGACGAGCACTGCGCTTACAACTTGATGAGTTGCCGCAATGTACAACAGCATTGGTTCGCCGATGTTTGGCGCGGCCAGGATTGGATTGGTTGCCAAAATGGCCTTTATTTCTTCCAATCCGGCTGTGGCAGCATCCGTCCACTCAAAGTGTTCGGTGCGTCGAAGGAGGCGATAAAGGGGTAAGTCCTTTTCTCCTAAGCGGGAGATAAAGCGGCTTAGAGCCGCCACACATCCAGTTAACTTCTGGATTTGTTTGAGGTCTGTTGGGGTAGCCAACTGTGACAAAGCTTGGATTTTGGCCGGATTAGCTTCAATACCTCTACTGGAGACAATGAAACCCAGGAGCTTTCCGGCTGGTACGCCGAAAATGCATTTTTCCGAATTGAGCTTGATGTCGTATGTTCGGAGGTTGTCGAATGTGAGCCGCAAGTCGTGTATCAAAGAGTCGACGTGCTTGGTTTTGACGACCACGTCGTCTACGTATTCCTCTACTGTTTTGCTGATTTGTTTCTCCAGACATGTCTGAATCATGCGCTGATATGTTGCGCCGGCGTTTTTGAGCCCAAAAGGCATTGTGTTGAAACAAAAGGGACCGTATGGTGTGATGAATGCCGTTGCAGCTTGGTCGGACTCCGCCATCTTGATTTGGTGGTAACCGGAGTATGCGTCGAGGAAACACAATGACTCATGTCCTTTGGGCAAGCTTTATTGAGGTCCTTGAAGTCAACACAAAGGCGCCAGGATTTATCCTTCTTTGGTACCATCACCAGGTTTGCTAGCCAGTCCGGGTGTTTTATCTCTCTTATGAATCCGGCCTCCAATAACTTGGCTAGTTCCTCTCCCATGGCCTGTCTCTTAGGTTCGGAGAAACACCTAAGAGCTTGCTTGACCGGCTTGAATCCCTTTATGATATTGAGGTTATGCTCAGCCAGCTTGCATGGGATTCCTGGCATGTCTGAGGGGTGCCAGGCGAATATGTCCCAGTTCTCGCGCAGGAACTCTCGTAGTGCGGCGTCCACGGCGGGTTTTAACTGTGCCCCGATGGAGGCTGTTTTTGTAGGGTCCGTTGGGTGGACTTGGAATTTGACTATTTCATCCGCTGGTTTAAAAGAGGTGGACTTGGATCTCTTATCGAGTATCACGTCGTCTCTGTCCACTCTGGAGTGTAGCGGGGTTAGCTCCTCGGCCGAGAGGGCTTCGGATAATGCCTCGAGGGCCAGTGCGGCTGTCTTGTTTTCGGCGCGGAGTGTTGTGTCCGGATCACTAGCGAGAGTGATAATTCCGTTAGGCCCGGGCATTTTGAGCTTCATGTACCCGTAATGGGGTATGGCTTGGAAGATTGTAAATGCCTCCCGCCCTAATAGGGCGTGGTAACCGCTACTGAACGGGGCCACTTGGAACGTAATCTCTTCGGACCTATAATTCTCTGGCGTGCCGAACACCACATCTAGTGTGATTTTGCCTGTACAGCGCGCTTCCCGACTGGGGATTATTCCTCTAAAGGTTGTGCTGCTTCGCTCGATGCGGTTCCAGTCTATTTCCATTTTTTGAAGGGTTTCCTCATAGATGAGGTTTAATCCGCTACCGCTGTCCATGAGTACCTTGCTGAGTCGAAAGCTGTCCACAATTGGACTGAGGACCAGTGCGGCTGGAGCTCGGGCTGTTCGGAATTTAGGTTCATCACTGGTATTGAAGGTGATAGCCGTGTCACTCCATGGATTTATTGCTGCTACGTGGCAGATTTCGGCCATGCTGCGGAGTGTTCGCTTGCGCCTATTATTTGACGCAAATGTCTCAAAGACTGTTAACACCGTATTGTTATCCACGGGATGGTGCTCTGTGGCATTTGGGGTAAGAAGATCCTCACCACTTTTGGCCACCTGCCGGAGTATCCAACATGCTCTAAGGTTGTGCGTTGGTATTGTATCCGTTGTACTATGAAGTTTGGAGGGTCCATTGAGCCATCCCTCCAGTACGGTTCCATGCCCTATAGAGGGTTTTTGCTTTTTGGTAGTTGACCCAAGTGTCTTTTGATAATGCACCCTTTTATTTTGGACTGCGTTCGTATTTAGGGCCGGATTATCCCAAAAGTTTGTTTTGGTTTTCCAGGCACTTTCCATCGCACAATACTTTTGTACTATGGATGCCAAGTCAGTGAAGCGTGATATCTCATGGCGATTTCTGGCGTTAAGGATTCCCTTGTCCATGCAATTATTGCAGAAAAATAAGATTGCTTCTTCCTCGCGACAGTCCTTAACCTTGTTCATCGCAAGGAGGAATCTGGCCCAATAGTGATGTACTGTTTCCTGGGGCTCTTGCCTGGTGTGGGAAAGATCGCTTATGTTTGGGTGGGTGGGTGGAATTGAATCCGAACCCTTACCTGATCTGGGATCCAGGGGCCGAGGAATTTCCAATTTTGGAAATTCTGGTTCCGGGGTGTTGCCCGATAATCCTGGCCCACTACCTGACTCTAAGTTCACGGATTGGATGTTGTCCTCCCGCGAACGGGTATCCGGCTCGGAGACCTCAGGAATCCGGACATAGTTGGTCCTCAATATGGAGGAGAGGTCACCGCATTGTTCCTCCACCACTGCAATATGATGGGTGACTGGTGGAGAGTTAATCTCTCTTTGATCGGGTTTAAGCCCAATCCGATCATAGTCCGTAGCGACTCCCAGGGTGGCGATGTGATCCAAGAGCTCGTTTAGGGAGGCGAGCTCCACCGGATCCATCTGTTCGGCGAGTGCCGATTTAACGTGGAGGCTGTTTTCGATGACCCGAGAAGTCATCGTCGGCGCGGCGGCCGAACAGGCGGTCATGATGAAACCGCCTAGCCGGAGAGTTTGGCCGACAGCCAAAGCTCCCCCAACAGTAGTACCGTCTTTAAAGACGAGACGAGACATCCTTCCTTCTGGGGACGCCACAGAGGAACTCTCAATCAAAGCACCAATGTCGGTGTCAAAACCGGCGGATCTCGGGTAGGGGGTCCCGAACTGTGCATCTAAGGCGGATGGTAACAGGAGGCAGGGGACATGATGTTTTACCCAGGTTCGGGCCCTCTTGATGGAGGTAAAACCCTACGTCCTGCTTGATTTATTCTTGATGATATGAGTATTACAAGAGTTGATCTACCACGAGATCGGAGAGGCTAAACCCTAGAAGCTAGCCTCTGGTCTGATTGTATGTTGTCCTACGGACTAAAACCCTCCGGTTTATATAGACACCAGAGGGGGCTAGGGTTACACAAGGTCGGTTACAAAGGAGGAGATATACACATCTGTATTGCCTAGCTTGCCTTCCACGCCAAGTAGAGTTCCATCCGGACACGAGACGAAGTCTTCAATCTTGTATCTTCATAGTCCAACAGTCCGGCCAAAGGATATAATCCGGCTGTCCGGATACCCCCTAATCCAGGACTCCTCAATGACCATACCCTTGAAATCACTTCTATCTTTGCTTGCTAGATGCTCGCTCTATTGCTATGTCTATGCTACGATACCTACCACATGCTTTATCATGCCTCCCATATTGCCATGTCAAACCTCTAACCCACCTTGTCCTAGCAAACCGTTGTTTGGCTATGTTTCCGCTTTGCTCAGCCCCTCTTATAGCGTTGCTAGTTGCAGGTGAAGATTGGAGTTTGTTCCTTGTTGGAACTGATACGTCTCCAACGTATCTATAATTTTTTATTGCTCCATGCTATATTATCTACTGTTTTGGGCAATATTGGGCTTTATTATCCACTTTTATATTACTTTTGGGACTAACCTATTAACCGGAGGCCCAGCTCAGATTTGCTGTTTTATGCCTATTTTAGTGTTTCGAGGAAAAGGAATATCAAACGGAGTCAAAACGGAACGAAATCAACTGGAGAAGTTATTTTTGGAAGGAAACCTACCGGATAGACTTGGACCCTACCTCAGAAGATGAAGGAGGTGCTCACGAGGGTAGGGGGCGCGCCCACCCCCCTGGGGCGCGCCCCCTGCCTCGTGGCCCCCCCTTCGGTCCACCGACGTACTCCTTTCACCCATATATACCTACGTATCGTAAAACTTCCAGAACGCACAATAGATCGGGAGTTCCGCCGCCAGAAGCCTCCGTAGCCACCGAAAGCCAATCTAGACCCATTCTAGCACCTTGCCGGAGGGGGCAATCCCTCTCCGGTGGCCATCTTCATCATCCCGGTGCTCTCCATGACGAGGAGGGAGTAGTTCTCCCTCGGGGCTGAGGGTATGTACTAGTAGCTATGTGTTTGATCTCTCTCTCTCTCTCTCTCGTGTTCTTGGGGGCTGAATAAGAACCGGAGAAGCTTGGGGAACCCCGAACGCCACCAACCGTGCGAGCGCTGCTCTCTCCACCATCAACGGAGCTGGGTTCCCAGCCGCGGTCGTCACCCTCGGGGCAACACCCTGCGCGGGCGACCATCTTCCCCAAACACCCTCACGTAGAGGGTGGCGTCTCCGTCGAACTTGAAGTGTAGGGTGCACCGACGGCTCAGGCCACGCGCGTGGGCAAACGTCTGCCAACCGCGGGCCAGGGACAGGCTCCCGGCCACGGAGGCCTCCAGAGAGACCCATGAGGCCCGGCTGCAGCAGCCGTCGGCCTGGAGCCAGAGGCCGCTCGGGGCGCCAGCCGGGAGCTCGCCGAGGAGGAAGCGAGGAAGCGGAAGCCGGGTGCTAGCTGGCTCCGCCGACCACACGATGAACTCCGGCAGCACTTCAACAGCACGAACGCGCGGCCTGGGGGGACGCGCAGCCGGAGCGCGCCCCCCGGCTGCAGCAATCCGCCTGTCGCCGTGCTGAAGATCGCCTCCACGGTCGCGGGGAGCCACCGCAGTGGCCACAGGATGCTTGCGAGGGCGCCCTCGGCCGCGCTTGGGTGGGGGAGAGGCGGGCTCAACCCGGCAAGCCTTCCCCTTCTCGGCGGCTGAGAACCTCCTCGACGGGGCCATGAAGAAAAAGGAGAAGCAAGGGGGGATGAACTGGAAGGGCGAGCGCCGGTCCATACTTATGGCTGGCGATGGCCAACCAACGGCCCCCACGATCGCAGGTAATTATGACCCGCTTTGCATGCAAGGACCTGTCCAATCCGTGTAGTTGCCGAGGCGCCGTGGGGAAGTGGAGACGCCCACGTCCAATCAACCGCCACGTGGCGCCCAAGGCCGCAGGCTGTTAGGGCCCGCGGCGCTTCGCTCTCGCCCTTTCGCCTCCCTGCACGGCCAAGTCCGGGCGCGCCTTGGGCCCGGGGGCTACTGTCGGCGGTCTGGGAATGGGGGTCCCCAGACTTGCCTGCCTGCGGCCTGCGGCGTGGCTCAAAGGGGGGCCCAGCATGGCCCATCTTCACCAACACAAACTCAAGACCCTCGCAAGGGGCCAAGCCTCGCGGGGCGGATGACACGGAGCTTCCTCAGGCACGGCCTCGTCAGGCTGGCTCACGAGGAGGCGGAGAGATCAAGGCGGGGTACCTCGCGAGGTGCCCGTGATGCAAGCCATAACGACTCAGGGCGCCAGGCGGGTGCCAGCCTGCGCAGCGTCCTCCTTTCCTCTTTGGTGCAAAGGGGGCAAGCGCAGCCGCGGAGTACCGAGGCATCAGGCAAAGGTTGCCGTTTCGGTGCAACGAGACCAAGACCAGGAGGACTACAAGATGGAGGTCACCGTGGAGCCCAAGACGGCGTCATCACCAGAGCTTTGCGTAGGCAAAGACTACTTTTGTCAGGATAGTTGATACTTGCTGTCCCCCTTAAAATTAGCCCGCCACTGTTGGCTCCCTTCCCGCTCAATATTTGGGGAGAGGACCAGGGCCACTATAAATAGGACCGGCCACCCACGTAGCGAGGGGTTCGGCTCAGTCTCCTCCAAGAGCTCGACAAGTAGAGAGGTGGTAAAGAGAGAGAGAGAGAGAGAGAGAGAGAGATAGAGAAAGGTGGCTGAACTTCTCCCAGTAGTTCATCGCCCCAGCCAAGAACAGACCCTCGCGAGGCTGTTCTTCCTTGTACTATCCATTATCATCAGCCCAAGAGGCAATCCACCACACCACACACTGGAGTAGGGTATTACACCACAACGGTGGCCCGAACCAGTATAAACCCTGTGTCCCTTGTGTTGTTCTTTTCGTAGCTTTGATCCTAGCGTGGCGGAGGGCGCAGGGAGGTAGGAGGCAAAATCTCCACGCGCACCCCAGTGTCCGAACCTCAAGGGTCTGCCGGAACCCGAAATCCGACAGCAGGGATTTGAACTTTCGAAAGCCGTGCCTGCGGTTATGGGCATATGGGAATTTGTTAATGTCCGGTTGTAGAATACCTGAAATTTAACTTAATTAAAATGAATCAACAGCGTGTGTAGCCATGATGGTCTCTTTTCGGCGGAGTCCGGGAAGAGAACACGGTCTCGAGTTATGCTTGAACGTAGGGTGTTCTAGGATCACTTCTTGATCATAGTTTCTCGACCGTGCCTTGCCTTCTCTTCTCGCTCTCTTTTGCGTATGTTAGCCACCATATATGCTAGTGCTTGCTGCAGCTCCACCTCATACCTTTTACCCTACCTATAAGCTTAAATAGTCTTGATCGTGAGGGTGTGAGATTGCTGAGTCCCAGTGACTCACAGATTCCTTCAAAACCAGATGTAGGGACCAATGATACCGTTCTAGGAGATATGACTGAGCTCAAGTGGGAGTTCGATGAGGACTCAGGACGATACTACATTTCCTTTCCAGATGATCAGTAGTGGAGCC
This sequence comes from Triticum urartu, assembly GCF_003073215.2. Classification (NCBI taxonomy): domain Eukaryota; kingdom Viridiplantae; phylum Streptophyta; class Magnoliopsida; order Poales; family Poaceae; genus Triticum; species Triticum urartu. The sequence continues at coordinate 88,298,183 of NC_053026.1, forward strand.
CAGTTGGGGCGATCGGGGACATTATGCATTTGGGGTTGTCTTTATTTTGGTTCCGTAGTCGGACCTTGATTGTATCTGGATAATTGTAATGTTATATTCATGCTATTGTGTGACGTGGTGATTGTAAGCCAACTATGTACCTCTTTTCTTATTCAGTACATGGGTTGTGTGAAGATTACCCCACTTGCGACATTGCTTACAATGCGGTTACGCCTCTAAGTCGTGCTTCGACACGTGGGAGATATAGCCGCATTGTGGGCGTTACACCCACTCCCATCCCATCCACCCACCCATTCATACACCAAGGCCGCAAAAACCCACGAAGCCCCACACCCTCCTCCGTCCGCCACCCAGCCAAAGCCTCTTCCCCAACGACGACGTCCACAGTAACACCTCGACGTCCCTCATCCACCGTACCGGATGAGGATCCGTCATCGATCTCATTGTCCCGCCGGTTCAGCCACCCCGTCCTCCACCTCCAAGGAGCTGCCCCAACGTTCCCCTTGTCTTTCGTGCCACCTCCATTCCCACACCTCCGTCTTCACCTGCACCACCGGAAGAGCATCATCATCACCGTTTCCTCGGATGAAGCTGAGGCCTAATCAGCACCACCAAAGAGGTTGTACACTAATCGCCGCATTTTCTTCTTGATTCGATCTCATAGTGCTGCCGGTGCTCGGTCCCGAGCCGACACGACGCAGCTCCATCCATGACGGCGGCACTGGCCACTTCCTCCACGGCGTCGCTCCCTCGGCGGCAACATCCACATCAGTAGGAGCTGCTGCTGCTTTATCTCTCACTTGCGCTGCTGCTCTGCTCTTGCTCTCGGTCCCCTGCTTGGTCTGCTCTTGCTCGCGCTGCTGCTCTCTCTCTTGCTCTTGCTTGCGATGCTGCTCTGATTTAGCTACACTTCAACCGACTAAATCGACTTTTGGGTCAGTCGATTTTCAGGGGATGGGGGGCTCGCCAGAGTTAAGGAAGAACTAGACACAGCGGGGAGGGGGCTCGCCGGAGAGGTACCGCATTATCTATCTTAGGGTTCAGGGTGGGGGCGGTGGTCACTGGCGGTGGTGGGGCGGTGGCGTGGGGATCGCCGAAGAAAAAGCTCGGCATGGGGGGGCCTAGAGGGATGGCCGGGGTGGTGGCGGACCGGCGGTGGGGAGTGGTTTCGGGGCGGGCGGGGTGGCGCACCGCCGGCCGCGGGCGGCGAGGGGCGACTATTTGTTCGGTGGTGGCTGGCGGCTCACGGTAGCCTCACCTGATGCTGCTACACGACCAGCTGCCCGGGCTCTCGCACGTGCTGCTGCTGCTACTGCTTTTTTGCTACTAGTGCATTCAGTTTCGATAGAAAAATTTAGTTTCCACAGTTAAATTTAGTTTCGACAGTTAAATTTAGTTTCGACAATTAAGTTCAGAGATGAGCGGCTGATGTATTTTACATCTAGCACTTTGTGGTTATGTATTTTACGTCATCTATTGGAGATGCTATTAGAATTCCACTCAGGTTAACGTTGTCTCTCTTGTCCTGCTTCAGCCTCAGCGTCGTACAACTCACCGGAGCTGCTCCAACGATGAAACCCTCCATCATAGCGGAGCAGTACCCCGGGCTCCATCTCCAGAAGCCTAAGATATTCTTCCCCTCCTTCGACGGCCAAGTCATCCGGATCATCCTCACCGACCAACCCAATCACGCTGAGATCGACATGGCTTCGCCAAAGAGGTTGTACACTTGTTGCATATCTTTTTTACTCCACATGTTATATATATTGTCCACTGAGCACATGCAGTAACGTGAAATACGATTAGTTTCTCCTACTATATGACAAGCAGTGAGGTACCAGGAAACTTAGCTATCCTTGATGGACTCTCTTGAATGTCATCATTATTAATCTCTGCGTGTTTGAGCTGTGCATTTGTCGATGGGCTTGGGAGTTGAGCTAGTAGGGCAGTGGCCTGGGTCCAAAGTTATAGAAGTAGCACAAAAACATTTTTTGAGTGTAGGCTTTTCCTTTCTCAAGCCTGCCTACTAGAATCGCCAGTGCTTGAAAGGAAAAGTGAAGGAAAAATATAGGAATTGGAAAGTTTCCTATGGTACTACTATTCATGAATTTGGTTCAAAGGAATGGAGCAAAGGAAAACTGTAGGATTTGTTCCTTTAGTGTCTCCTTGAAGGAAAAAATGTAGGAATTTTAATTTCCACTTTTCCTCCTTTTCAAATTCCTATTCATGAAGCACAAGACTAAGACATAGTAGCATAATAGCATTATAACCGTACATTTTCTTGTGGTTTAACTTAGTCTCACCTTGCTTCTTTGCATCTTGTGATCTTCCAATTCTTGTGAATCAAACACCCAGATTGGCATAAATCCCGGGTTTTCAAATTCTCTATTTTGCACGTGCATTCCTATCCTATTCCTGTCTATTTCCTATCCCTGCATGGTAGAATCCTCAAATTCAAACAAGCCCTTACACAATTACTTCTGTTACAGATATGTGCCAAAGAAAACCTTGTGCGGTTTGTCCTGCTCCTTTTGCGCTGTGTTCCACCCCAGCTCAGCTGCTCCAATGACTGAAGGGTTCACCACAGCAGGGATCCACTCTCCAGACTGTCTTTCGCCGCCTCAGATCTTCTTCCCCACCGCCGGCAGCCACAACAACTACATTACCATCATCAACTGAGCAGATGACCTTGAGGACTACACGGGTCTGCAAGAGAGGTCACACTCTTCCGTGTGTGCTTACATTATGCATCGCTTAATATGATGGCATGCTACTTTATCGTCGTGTTCACCTATTAGACTCCGAGTCAGGTCCAAACTAATGCTGAAACTTGAGTTTTCAAATGGTTGTGGGGTACATATTGGGGCATCAATCAATACTATCTGTCTACTATCTAGTTAATCTTGGGTGTCTACTATGAGTTTCATGTTGGGTGCAAACAAACATTAAAGGAGCCATTATCTGTATTTTTTAACTAAAGTTATTATCTGCCTGCTATCATTGGTTTTAGGTCTATCCACAGTTTGCTACCATGACTCTGGATTTGTGCATACACTCCTTACATAATCTCACTATGTTTTATTCCTATGCATGTCAGTTATTGTACACAATAGAGCTGAACATGTAGAGCAAAAGAGACGAGCCTTGCGTAGCAATAAAATTTCATGCAGACGTCGCTCCATGGTGGGCGCAAAGGTAGCCCCCCTCCACCCATTTTGGATCATAATCAAGAGGAAGATAACTGTTCTGAGGGGGATTCAGAAGGAGAAGACCACTCCTATTTACCCACTCGGGTCTTCGCTCTAACTTGGCATGCTGATGTTGGTAATATCATGCATATGGTGCCTTGCATTGCTTACTGGATACATCAAATAAGTCATCTGCTTAGTTTAAACATGCTTTGTGTCAATGCCATCTGTTTAGTTTCTTTATCGTATATGTGAATCACGCAATGCCATCTTGTTTAGCCAGGCATCATATATGTGAATTTTGCAATGCCACCCTGGTTAGCCAGTCATCTTATATGTGAATTATATCATGCCATCATTTTTTTATTACGTGTTAAATTTGTCAGCAATTTTAGTACATTCAATTACTCTTCCTGTGCATCAGCCATTCGGCACGGTCATGGAAAAAATCTGAAGTGGAAACAAGGTCTTCAAAGTAGACAATGCTATCTGACGAAGCGCATGTCTTGCTGGTTACGGATAGCTCCTCAGAGGAGGAATCTGAGATAGATGACCAGTCCTATTTCCCCCTCTAACTTGGCAGGGTTACGTTGCTCATATCGTCTGTATGGTATCTTGCATTGCTATGTCATTTGCTTAGTTTAGACATGCTTTGTGTGAATGCCACCTGTTTAGTGTCTAATTACCATATATGTGAATTATGCGATGCCATCTTGTTGCAAGACATTATATATGTGAATTATGCAATGCCATGATGTTTAGCCAAGCGTCATATATGTGAATTATATCATGCCGTCCTTTTTTGTATTTCTCATTGCATTTGTCAACAATGTTTGTATATTCAACTGCTCTTCCTGTGCATCAGCCATTTTTTGACTATATACTGCAAGGCAACAGCCTCACAGTCCTTTATTAAACCATAGTATGAAAGTATTACAAGTTACAAGGTGAGAGAAGGGAGGAGAAAATACTTACAAGAGAAGTGATTATGGTAATGTAGCTATCCAAGAGATTAATCTATTCCTATATTTACATTTGATTCTATGAGCTAAAAGAGAGATTTCATGCAAAAAAAATTCTCCTCCACGATCTGAATGAAGGTGGTTCATTTCTGAAAATCTTCCCATTTCTTTGTGTCCAAATATTCCAAGTGGCAGTGAAGACTACTTCTGAGAAAAAAGGTTGGCCAAAATCCCTCCTAGCATCAGAAGCCATGTCATAAGTGGTCTGGTTAGGTTGAGGATTCCATGAAATACCCAAATAGTTCCAGACATGCTGGCTAAAATTACAAGCAAAGAAGAGATGTGCTCTGTCTTCATGAGAGGCCAAGTGACATAGAACACAAGTGTCATCCTGGATAATCCAATGTCGCCGCTGCATCATGTCTCTAGTGTTTAGGCGATCCATCAAAAGGAGCCAACCAAAAACCTTAAACTTCAGGGTACAAGAACATTTCCAGATCCACCGGAATATGGGATTAACAACTATGTCCGAAAAGCATGACAAGTAATAAATCCTGGACTGATAGTCACTAGACTTGGACGGCCATTTCCAGACATCCTTTTCCCCATCGTGAAGGTTGACCAAGGGAAGTAACTCCTGGAGTTGATTAAATTCTTCAAAGGCGTTGGCAGACAGTGGCAGATGAAGATTGTCCGTTAGGTCCGATAGCTTCATCTTATCCTTGACTGTGAAAGAGTCATCAATCACAAAAGAGTGAAGCCTCGGAAACTGATGTTGCATGATAACCGTATTATTGCCAAGTTGCCAACGGTCTAACCAGAATATCACCGTATCTCCCGTTCGAACGTGTGGAACTGCCAACTTGCAAAACTTATCATATAACTTGAATACGTCCCTCCACCAGAAAGAACCGCAGCTTTGAGTTACTTGGGGAGGCGCGGCAGCATAATAAGTGTCCCAAATAAGAGATACCCATGGCACGTCCTTCTTATTAAAGAACTTGAAAAGATGCTTGATCAGCAAGGTATCATTCTGAATGCTCAAGTCCAGAACGCCCAGACCTCCAAATGATTTAGGATGACATACCAAGTCCCAAGCCGCCAATGATTGCCGGGGTGTGTCCGAGTTCCCTCTCCACAAGCATTGCCGCATGATGCGCTCAATCTGCTTTAAGATTCCCTACGGTAGTGAAAGAGTGCACAAGAAATATATTGGCATAGAACTTAGAACAGATTGCAAGAGCTGAAGCCGGCTTCCTTGGTTCAACAGGCAAGAAGACGTAGATAATCGTCGCTCGATACGATCCACCAAAGGCAACAAGTCATAAATTGTTGGCCGGGTGGTACCCATTGGTAGTCCCAGGTAAGTGAATGGCATGGAACCAACATCACACCCAAGCATGCAAGCAACACGTTTGCCCTCGTCATCACTCATATTGATGGGTATGAAAGAGGACTTACTAAAATTTACCCTCAGACCGGTTGATTTAGCAAAGACTTCAAGCATGTCTTTAAAAGCAATGAGCTGATTATCAATAGCTGGAAGAACGATGAGGGTATCGTCCGCATACTGAACGATCGGATAGTCCCTCGAGGTAGTTGGGATTGGCAAGGTGAGAATATTCCTTGAGCACATTTCATTTATGACTAACTGAAGTAAGTCCACCGCAATCACAAAGAGCAAAGGAGATAGCGGATCTCCTTGACGAACACCCGAACGACAGACAAAATGATTACCAGGCACTCCATTCAAAAGAACTGAAGAAGAGCCCATGGACAAAATGCTCTGAACCCAACTTGTCCAACGATCATCAAATCCCTTACATTTCAGAATTCTAAGAATAAGTTCATGCTCAATGATGTCGAAAGCCTTGGTGAAGTCAAGCTTAAGAAGAATGATAGGCCTCTTGGAAGCTTTGCATTGGTGGATGTATTGAAAACACCAGGCTAGACAGTCCTGAATGGATCTACACCGAAAAAAACCATATTGGTTGCGGTGGATACATTTTAAGATCACACCCTAAAGACGATTTGCCAAAAGCTTGGTTAAAAACTTCAAACATGTATTAGTCAATGATATGGGTCGGAAATCACCAACATATTCAGGGCTCAGCTTCTTCGGAATGAGGGTGATAAGAGATGTGTTAAGACACTCCAAATTGCACTTCCCTTCATAGAATTCTTGCACAAGCTTCATAAAGTCCTCCTTTAAAATAGACCAACATTTCTTTAAGAAAAGGCCAGTGAACCCGTCTGATCCCGGAGCACGATCAGCAGGCATATTCTTAATGACCGCATCCACCTCAGAGTCCGTGAACGGTAAAGACAACTCCTCTAGACCATCGATCCGGGGAATTAATGTGTTTAGGTCAAATCCCATCTGAATCCCTTTTGATTTGCCCATTCGTTGGTTGAAATCAGCCCAAAACATCCCTGCCAGCTGTTGGTGATCCGTGACCACATCACCCTGCACAGACTTAATCGAGGAGATAGTGTTCCTGCGATACCTTTCCGTAGCCATGGCATGAAAAAATTTCGAATTCTCCTCACCAACTTTGATGTTTCTGATCATGCAACGCTGCTTCCAGTAGATAAATTGCCAATGTAAAATATCCTCAAGGTGCAATTTAACAATTCTACGAAAATTGAACTCCGGCCAACTCAGAGCCCTAATTTCCTCAAGATTATCAAGAAAAATAATCACTTTATTACAATTAGCAATTAGAGCTTTGACTGTGGACAGGTTTAAATGCCATTTCTTGAGAGCATAAAGGAGAGATTTAAACTTGCCCGAAATTGTTAAGGCAATTGACGATTTTGCCACTGACCTATTCCAAACCTTAGAAACACAATCTGCAAAACCAAGCAAATCAACCCAATAATTCTCAAAGCGGAAAACCTTTGCCTTGGGGATACATGTGGCAATCGAGACCACGCACGGAACATGGTCAGAGGCAGTGCGTGCAAGAGGAAATATCATCGTGTTGGGGTGGTCTGATGTCCAAGCAACAGACGTGAAGAACCAATCAATCTGTTCGAGAAGCGGCGAAGTTTGCATGTTCGACCAAGTATATTGACGACCCATTATTGGCAGCTCAACAAGACCCAAATGACCAATTATTTCATTAAATAAGAAGATATCATTAACATTGCCACCCGGAAGATTGCGGTTCTCAAGCGATCGCATGAAGTTGAAGTAACCCAAAAGCAACCAATTGACACCAAACTGAATATCAAGGTTATATAACCACTTAACAAATTCTTCATGGGCAGGGCCTTGACACGGGCCATAAACGGAAACTAAATACCATGTTTCAGAAGTATGCCTGGATTTGAACTCCACAATTATCCCATAGGATTTTGCCTCAATTAAAGAACCTATGAAAAATGATGAATTCCAAATAACCACCATCCCAGCAAACGCACCAGTCGAGGGAACATAAACAAAATTATCAAAACGCCTCGGGCAGAACTTCCTAATGAAACATTGATCCATATGCATACATTTAGTTTCCTAAAGACAAATAACAAAGCAACCACTTTCATCGATCTTTTGTCTAACCGCAAGCTGACACGCTTAAGAATTGAGGCCCCAAACATTCCAACATAGAACTTTCCACTCCTTAAACCTTGTCTGATTCATTACAAACCAAAAGTAAAAGCATAAAAGGTAGGACACGCAGTGACCTACACTGACCCACAGAGCAAACAAGCTGCGCATAGTTCCAAACATAGAACAAAACATAAATGGCGATTATGGTACGCCATAGACCAGAACCCAGCATGAAGTAACTAATCATCAGAACCCACACTGCTGTTGGACTTGGCAGGATCAGCAACAAGCTTATCCGTAGAGATCTTCTCGGGTGCAATGCGAAGACGAGCGCCAATGCGTTGAAGGTCTGCAATAGCAGTTGGTGGGGGCACAGAGGGACTATCTTCAGACTGGAAACTGCTAGTCTTGCGCTTCTTCGAAGTGTGAGGCTTCTTGGACGAAGTGCCACTTATTGCTTTGTGGTAGCCATCACAGAGAGCGCTGAGACGTGCACTGCACCGAACATCAGTGTCAACAATAACTCTTGGGGCTTTAGGTTTCCTTGCTCTCTTTGGAGGTACTTCAGTCACAGCTGAGAACTCAAAGACTTCAGAAACTGGCTCATCAAGGTCCTCAAAGCAGAGAGCCCGAGCAACTGGCCTTTTAACAGGAGCAGTTGGCACATCCAGAGCACAGGTGATCGAGGAGGCAGGTTCAGGCAGGAACTGAAGAGTGGAAGCTGGGGCATTGCAGAGGACCTCCAAGGACTGCTTGCTGAGCATGGCACCAATGTCAGACTTAAAAACAAGCTGGGGACTGTTCGAAGACCACATAAGCGGCAACATCTTCTCGAAAGTATGCTGCCACTGCATCATAGGTGGCAAAACCGGTCCATAGACAGTGAAAACTTGCCCAATCAGAAGAGGAGGTTTATGTGGTCCCATTGGGGGCTGGAAGACATCTAGCTCTACAGCATTGTCAGCATTGTTAACTGAATCATCACAAAGTTGCAGAACTATAGACTCCTGAGACTGAATCTCCTGAAGTTCCTCTTGCTGCACCGCTTCCTGGACCGGATGTACATCATTGTGTTGTTGCTCATTGACAGGATGTGGCACATCATTCCAACCTAGCTCAGGAAATTCTGGCATAACCCAATTGTGATTATCAAAGTGCAAATTGCCAGGGAGGGGGTGCGGATTGCCATTGAAGGGCATGGGGTCTTCATCTGCTGGCAAGATGTCTGCAAAATCTGCTGAGAGAATGTATACAGGCGCAGACCAAGAGATTCTAGGACCACCAAAGTCTGCATATTCTCTGTAAGTCACAGAGCGTGGAACCAAAGTCGGCGGCGGGAAAGACACATAAACCGAGGAGCGGAAAAGCATTGGATCATCTTGGTGCCAATGGTGAAACCTAGCAAACGTGCTAATCACATCTGCGAGGTACTGTGTGCGCCTATAATCCAAAGGAACACCAAGCAACATAATCCATCCACGGCGAAAACCCTGTGTTGCTCTGTAATTTATGCCCTCATCATGCAGAATAAATCTGACAAATCTATCATTGCCCAGATTGAAGGGTGGATGATCAACTAAGGCTTGACGAGCCAGAGCACTTCTAAAATGAAACAACCCAACTCCTTGGATCCATGGTTGGGCATCCAGAACAGCTCTACCCAGATCATTGACGACAAAGTTACTGACCATGTTCCGAAAGATGGCGACTTCTTCAGGTAGATGGGCTGGCTCGACGATGGCGATAGCATAGGCCTCATGCCGCCGATCTGGAGCCACCGCTGGCGCAAAGAAGGTGCGGGGCAGACGCAGCTCCCCACCGTCGATGATGTCGAAGCCTTGCGGGATAAACTCCATGGGGTCCAACGGAAAGGTCGCCATGGTCGGTGCTGAAGAAGGAGAGCAGCACTGAGTAGCAGTGGCGTAGTAGTCAGGCGATGCAGACGGCGATGAGGGAGGCGGAGGAGGCATTGTGGGCGGTGGCTCTGCAGGCAGAGGTGGAATAGATGGGGTGGCAGGCTCGACGGGACTGGACAAAGACCTAGCGGGACTAGCTATGGAGGAAATCGAGGCATCCAGCGTAGAAAAACCTGCTGACTGGCTGGATTCACCCAATTTGGTCTGTGGGACACACTTGTAAGCGGGAGAAGGGGTAGAATCTGAACAGCCCTTTGCTCGGTGCCCCAACCGAAAACATCTACGACACCGAACCCTGTTGGTGCACGCTTTGGTTAAATGTACCATGGATAAACAATTCTGACATTTCCACACATTAAAAACCATGTCATAAATAAGTTCATTTAAATCAACAGAATCTCCAGATAAGGCCATTGGTTGCAAATCAATATTCTCCTCGTTGCCAATATTAGATGGAGATATATCAGAGGAGTCCAGATTTGATAGGGTCGGGGAAGGTGTGGAATCAACCTGGGCCATGGGAGAGATTGTTTGGGCCGGTGAACGAACCTGGGCCGGAAGCGGAGCTGGTCCAACCAGCTCATTGCCATGCACATGCAGATTGACGTCGAGGGTGGTTGGCGCGGCCACTGAAAACCTGGCCGAAGAAATCTCACGAACGTTAACTGTTCCGAAAGTGATGGGTGGCTCAGCCACCATCCATCGGAGATCAGTCGCTGGCGGCGGAGACAAGATCACTCGTTCACAAGGAAGAACCGAATACCCAGCAGCAGCAATCTCATCAACCGTACCTGGCGAGGCAGGATAGCTATATCCCTTGCAAACATCATATTGTTGGAATGTAGCAAATGAAATTTTATTTTTAGATCCAGTACCCGAACGCAAAGCAGACTTAGAAGGAGGTTTATGCATGGCAATCATACCAAGAGAAGCACGTCTCTTAGAGGGACTGATTACTATCCGTTCAGCGTCACATTCCTTCTTCCAGATAAGATACTCACGTCTCCAATTAGGGCCACCATTACCCCAAAGATGGAAGTGACATTTGAATTGCGGACACGCAAAAGATCGCAATTGTAGAATAAGAAGGCCAACACGTTTGCAAGAGACAATAAATGAGAATACCTTGTCCTTAATGAGCTGAACAGACAAATCAATTGCGGATCCTCCAATTGTAGATTCCAATGCCGCCGCCACTGAATCATCATCAAGACGAAAGATGTGCCTACTAAAAGAGACGACCATAATGAAATGGCCCATGTCATCCACGGGATGAATGCATTTCCCACAAGATCTAAAAACTTCCTCCGCAAAAGCCATTCCTTTGGAAAAGTCCAGATCCAGAGTTGATCCCTCATGATGACCCATGTGAGATGGGTATAGGGAGAAGGATCAGAGGACGCCGGAGATGATGCATGGAGAAGGAGCAAAATTTACTGGTTGGATGGGGAGATCGCCGGAGAGCCAAGGTCGCCGGTGGGGGGGTGTTGGGAGAGCCATACTACTACTATCACCTTTGCATCAGCCATTTGAATTGGTGATGGAGAAATCTGGAGTGAAAACAAGGTCTTCAGAGCAGACAATGCTACCTGCTGAAGCAAATATCTTGCTGGTTACAGATAGCTCTTCAAAGGAGGATTCAGAGGTAGATGACCAGTCCTATTATCCCCCTAAGGTGTATGCTCAAACTTGGCAGGGTTATATTACTCATATCATGCATATGTTGTATTGCAATGCTTAGTTTTTACATCATATGCACAATATTGAATGCCATCTCCTTAGTTGACACATCATATATGCGATTGCCCTCTGCTCACTTGCTTAGTATATAAATCATATATTTGAATTATATCATGCCAAGATGTTTACATAGACAGCATGTATCTGAATTATGGCATGCCAACCCATTTTCTAAAGACATAATATAGTTATATCATCTCATCTTGTTTACATAGACATCATATTTTGACTTATGTCATTCTATCCTGTTTAGTTAGCTATCATACATTTGAAATTGTGTCATGCTATCCTATTTAATTAGCCATCATATATTTGAAATTATGTCCTGCTATTCTGTTTGGTTAGACAACATAAATGTGAATTATTTCATGCTCTGTTTTCTTCCCTACTATCCATTGCACCTGTCTATCTTACAATGTCTGTACATTCAATTACTTTTCTTGTTTATCAGCCATTTCAATTGGAGGGGGTGATGGAAGTATCTGTGGGAGTAAAAACATGGTATTCAGAAAAGATTGTGCTACATGTCGATGCAGATAGAACCATGGTTGTACTTGCCCAAGAACCGGCCCCACCACACATAACTCAGACTCACGCAGATTGTACCCCTACCTAGTTGGATAGAGAACCAGCTACACCCCTTCTAACCCCAACCCTAGCAGATAGTAGCCCAGTTCCAGTTGACACAACACCGTCTCCACCACAGAGCACTCAAACACGAGCAGTTAGTAAGGCAACTACAGTGCCCAAAGCACGAGGACCACCAGTCTGAACCCCAAGTCAATGCTTAAAGCAGAAGAAGAATTGTTCTCAGGTCAGGTTTCGTAGCTATGGTTCATACTACTTTGCTCTTGCATCATTGTATTTACTCATACCAACTAATTTCAAATTGAAGGATGCAATTGAAACTCCAATGGTGCAACATGTATGTTTTAAACCTGTTTCTTTAACATATTTGCTGTTGTAACTTGCTCTATGTTGATTTCAGTTTCATATGAATAAACAGTTATATTCTCATGCCATGCACATTACAAGTGTTGTTCTTGCTGTGTAGTTTCCCACACTTATATTCTGTCTATGTTGCTTTGTCTTAAATAGATATGATTCAAACTGTATCTATCTTGATTTGGCAACATAAACTAGAATGATATAGACCATACAGTGACCATACTACATAGATATATGTTTGTTTCATGTTGTTATCATGTCCACCTTACTACTGAACTGGTTTACCAAAATGAGTTTCATATGCTACATTGTAAACTTGTGATGTTTTTGTTTGTTTCTCTTTAAGAACGCGGATAAAATATTGGAGAAGAGTACCCCCGTTATGCAATGGTAAAGGAAGTAATGCAGATAAGGTTCAAGATAGTGAGACATCCCTGTTGGTCTCCAAGAAAGCTGATAAAAACTATATTGAAGACACTGAGACAACCCCGAAGTCCTGTCTTGATGTAGTGTTCAAGTTATTGGCTACTACTACTGGCACCAGCTCTTCGAACTCGCTGCCTGAATCAGTTCGGCTTCTTGAGTCTCAACTTCAAGTTGAAAGACATTGATCAGATGTTATGCGACAGGAAGCCGAAGGACTGAGGAAGCCCCTGCAGAATTCAGATGCATACTTTCTGGTGCAATAGCAAGTGCTGGAGGATTTAAGCGCCAAACAAGAGAAAGTTAATAAGCTTGCTAAGCATCTTGCCAGCATTATAGGTACCCAAGATATTGTTTCTTGAGCTCTTCTGAAGTGGTTTCAGTTCCGGACTTGTTTTGCTGCGGCGTTTATTTGCACTGATCGCCAACTTTGATAACCAGTGTATATGATATGCTGCTTTGTTCCCTATATTTGCACTGGTGGCGAACTTTGATGCCCAGTGGATGTAATATGTGTAATAGCCGTGATAGGCTAGCGTAAGTTGCTTGCTTATTTATTTTCTTGTTTTCTTGTTTATTTGTCTGCTTGTAGTCAGTGCAGTTCTTTTTTCGCGGTTTGCTAGTGGCTGCAATAACCTATTTTTTAAAACTAGGCCACAATAACCATGGGCTACATATTTATTGTAGTTACCATGGGCCTCCTACGGGCCATAGAAACAATGGGCCTTCTTAGGGCCATAGAAAGAATGGGCCTTCTACGGGCCGTAGCATCAATGGGCCTTCTATGTGCCGTATGATCGATAGGCCGAACATGGGCCAATAACATACCGCATTATGGGCCGTAAACGGGCTAGATTTGGAATCGTCCGTTCATGGGCCGACAATAACAGGCCGTTGCTAATCGGCCGTATTTGATGACATTATGAAAATGGCCCAATGGAGTAATGGGCCGCAAACGGGCCGATTGTAACCGCGGGTTGAATTTGGCCCACGGGCAGAAAAGGCCAATGACGGGTCGTAAGTAACCGAATGCTGGAAATGAGCCCTAGAATAAATGGGCCCTGAGAAGGCCAAAAGATAACACGGGTTGGAAAGCCCAATGGAATAATGGGTCGTTAATGAGTACAAAGGGGTACACTGTTCCTTGCGGGCTAGATTCACCACGGGCCATTAATGGGCCAAGATTTACAAATGGTCTCGTATGGGCCGAAAGACATCATGGGCCATACATGGGCCGGAAGTTACAACGGGCTGGAATCATATTGGAAGGCCCAGATGAAGCTACTGGGCTTAATTTGAATAGGCCGTAACGGGTCGTGAGTTAGCGGGCCGTAAATGGGCTATATACGAACAGGTTGTTAACACGCTTTCCGTGGGCCGGCCCATTACCTTTTGACCAAGTCAAACGGGCTGGCCTTTTCACCAGAATGGGCCTCTGTTGGGCCATGCCACGTGTCAACGTGTTATAGGCGCCTCCTGTCCAATGAATGGATGACATCTGTCCCAATGGTGAGCCAACACGTGTTTCCTCCGGCCAATAAGAATTTTACACGTGGAAAATCCTCATTGGTCCGGGCTGTTAGCGGGTTATCGAATCCAAAACCAGGCCCGGTAGCTTAACGGCGTCCCTTTATGGTGGATGCCACATGTCGGTCACCCTTGACGAAAGCACTTCCATGACGCGCGATTTATCATCATGGAAGTGGACACTTCCATGATGATAAGTTTGGTAATGTCATGGAACACTTCTACGACAGCACATGTATGACTATCTTGATTCTATCATAAATTTGTCATGGATGTACATGCATGACAGAAAACGTGACCTACTGTGACAAACATGTATCATCACGAAGTGTATTTTTTGTAGTGAAGCACGATGCTCGGGGAAAATTAAACTTGATGTAGTATTTGGCACGCCTGATAACTACCGGTCCGAAGAGTTGCTCTTCCACGCGGCCCCTTTCAATAGCGGTTACCACGCCCTTTTAGGGCGGGACGCCTTCGCATGCTTTCAAGCCATACCCCACTATGGGTACATGAAGCTCAAAATGCCAGGGCCCAACAGAGTAATCACTATCACCAGTGATCCAGACATAGCACTCCGTGCCGAAAACAAAACCACATCCTTTGGCCCTTAAAGCACTATCCAAAGGCCTCGCGGCCGAAGAGTTAACCACTCTGCGTTCCACAGTGGACAAAGACGATGTAATCCTCGATAAGAGGTCCAAATCCACCTCTTTCAAACCAGCAGATGAAATAGTCAAATTCAAGTGCACCCGACGGATCCTAACAAGATAGCATCCATTGGAGCAAAGCTGGATCCGACGGCCGACGTCGCCTTACGAGTGTTCCAATGCAAAAATTGGGACATCTTTGCCTGTCACTCTTCGGATATGCCAGGAATCCCATGCAGACTGGCCAAACATAGCCTCAATATAATAAAAGGGTTCAAACTAGTAAAGCAAACGTTGCGGCGATTTTCCGAACCCAAATGACAAGCTATGGGGGAGGAGCTAGCCAAACTACTTGAAGCCGGGTTCATCAAAGAGATCAAGCACCTGGACTGGCTAGCGAACCTGGTCATGGTGCTGAAGAAGGATAAATCTTGGCGCCTTTGTGTCGATTTCAAAGACCTCAATAAGGCTTGCCCTAAGCACCCCTTCCCGCTACCTCGCATTTACCAAATCATTGACGCAACTGCCTGACACGATTCATTGTGTTTCCTCGACGCCTACTCCAGTTACCATCAGATTAAGATGGAGTCCGATCAGGCTGCAACAACATTTATCACCCCGTACGCGCCTTTCTGCTTCAACACTATGCCCTTCGGACTCAAAAACGCTGGTGCCACCTACCAACACATGATTGAAACATTTCTGGAAAAACAAATTGGCAAAATAGTGGAGGCATATGTGGACGACGCGGTCATCAAGACTAAACACGTCGAATCATTGGTGGACGACCTACGCCTCACATTTGACAACCTTCGAACATATGACATACAGCTCAATCAAGAAAAATGTCTCTTCGGCGTTCCAGCCGGGAAACTTCTCGGGTTCATTGTTTCCAATAGAGGAATTGAAGCAAACCCATCCAAAATTCGAGCCTTGTCATAGTTGGCAATGCCAACAGACCAAAAACAGGTCCAAAAACTAGCTGGTTGTGTGGCATCCTTAAGCCGCTTATGAAGGAAATATGCCCTAGGGGCAATAATAAAGTTTTTATTCATATTTCCTTATTTCATGATAAATGTTTATTATTCATGCTAGAATTATATTAACCAGAAACTTAGTACATGTGTGGATACATAGACAAAACAGAGTGTCCCTAGTATGCATCTACTTGACTAGCTTGTTAATCAAAGATGGTTGTGTTTCCTGACCATAGACATGTGTTGTCAATTGATGAACAGGGTCACATCATTAGAGAATGATGTGATCGACAAGACCCATCCGTTAGCTTAGCATAATGATCGTTTAGTTTATTGATATTGCTTTCTTCATGACTTATACATGTTCCTCTGACTATGAGATTATGCAACTCCCTAATGCCGGAGGAACACTTTGTGTGCTATCAAACGTCACAACGTAACTGGGTGATTATAATGATGCTCTATAGGTGTCTCCGATGGTATTTGTTGAGTTGGCATAGATCAAGATTAGGATTTGTCACTCTGAGTATCGGAGAGGTATCTCTGGGCCCTCTCGATAATGCACATCACTATAAGCCTTGCAAGCAATGTAACTAATGAGTTAGTTTCATGATGATGCATTACGGAACGAGTAAAGAGACTTGCCAGTAACGATATTGAACTAGGTATGATGATGCCGACGATCGAATCTCGGGCAAGTAACATACCGATGACTGATGTCTAGTACGCAACATTATTCTTGTAGACACGTGTTGGGCCTCCAAGTGCAGAGTTTCGTAGGACAGTAGTAATTTTCCCTCAAGTGGATGACCTAAGTTTTATCAATCCGTGAGAGGTGTAGGATGAAGATGGTCTCTCTCAGACGAAATACAAGAAATGGTGATAAAAGTGTAATACGGATGGTAGAAATATATTTTTATAATCTGAATAAATAAAACAGCAAGGTAGCAAATAGTAAACTGGCACAAAATGGTATTTCAATGCTTAAAAGCAAGGCCTAGGGTTTGTACTTTCACTAGTGCAATCTCTCAACAATGCTAACATAATTGGATCATATGATTATCCCTCAAAGTGCAACAAAGAATCACTCCCGAGTTCCTATTAGCGGAGAACAAAAGATAGGAATTGTTTGTAGGGTACGAGACTATCTCAAAGCTATTCTTTACATTCGATCTATTCAAGAGTTCGTACTAAAATAACACAAAGCTATTGTTTCCATTTGATATATCCTAGAGTTCGTACTAGAATAACACCAAAGCAAATTCATATTCATAATACTAAATCCACACAAAGAACTATAAAGAGACCCCAAAGTTTTCGTCAGAGAAAAGATAATAAAAACGTGCATCAACCCCAATGCATAGATTACCCCAATATCACCGCGTGAATCCGCGGGTTGAATGCCATAACGTATATCAAGTGAATCAATAAGATACCCCAATTGTCACCTCAAGTATTCATACCGCAAGACATATATCATGTGTTCTCATCTCTGAATATTCAATCCGTCAAGACAAAACTTCAAAGGGTAAAGATTCAATTCATCACATCAAGAATATAGAGGGGAGAAACATCATATGATCCGACTATATTAACAAATCCCATGATATAGATCATGAGAGAGATAGAGAGAGATTAAACACATAGCTACTGGTACAAACACTCAGCCCCGAGGGTGGACTACTCCCTCCTCATCGTGGTGGCCGCCTGGATGATGAAGATGGCCATCGAAGATGATTCCCCCCTCCGGCAGGGTGCCAGAACGGGTCTAGATTGGTTTTTGGTGGCTATAGAGCCCTGCGGCAGCGGAACTTCTGATCTAGGTTAACCCCGAAGGGTTTTGCAATATTTGGGAATTTATAGTGCAAATAAGGGGTGCAGGAGGCCACTGAGGTGGGAACAACCCACCTGGGCGCGCCAGGGGGCCCTGGCGCACCCTGGTGGGTTGTGCCCCTCTCGGGCACCCCCCCCCCCAGTTGCAGCACTGGCCCATTGGGTTCCTTCTGGTCCATAAAAAATCCACAAAAAGTTTCGCGGTTTGGACTCCATTTGCTATTGATTTCCTGCAATGTAAAAAACAAGCAAAAAACAGCAACTGGCACTTGGCACTGGGTCAATAGGTTAGTCCGAAAAAATGATACAAAGTTGCTATAAAATGATTGTAAAACATCCAAGAGTGATAATATATTGGCATCAATACTTCATAAACTATATATACGTTGGAGATGTATCAACATCCCCAAGCTTAATTCCTACTCGTCCTCGAGTAGGTAAATGATAAAAGAAATAATTTATGAAGTGTGAATGCTAGCAAAGTGCACAAGTTTGATCAATGATAATTTCAATCACTTTTCCTAGCATCATAACAGCAATTCTTTATTATAAAACTTCTCACGTTATAGTAGCAACCAATTCACATGTTAAGGTTCAAACAATGAATTCTCTTGAAACCCAACAACCTATGTTCTTAGTCACCAAGCAATTGCAATTCAACTTATTCAACGGAGTTTAAGTAAGAGCTCCACATACTCAACCATCATATAGTCTTCTATGATTGCTAACACTCACCGCACACATGAGCAAAATGTTTCAACTGGACACATAGAAAGATAGGGGCTTATTGTTTTGCCTCCCAACGTATTCACCTCCAGGGTGATGTGAAAGTGCGTTATATCGACTAGAGGGGGTGAATAGGTGATTTTTATGAAATTCTTCACTGAGGAATTTGTCGGTGAGGAAATTCCTTAGCGAAGAACTACTAGCAGCGGAATAAGTACTCAAAAGTAAACATAACAGAATACAAGCATAGTCATCATGATGAAATGAAGACAGGCACACAATATAGGAAGCGTAATCACAGGATAACACAGGATGAAGACAAACAGACTGAAGAAATTGAACTGAGGAAATTGAGAAAGTCTTCAGTCAAAGTCTTCAAACACAGATATGAACAAACACACAACACAGTTATGAGGAAATGAAAGAGTTGAGGGAATAGAACCAGTAAGCTTGGTGAAGACAATGATTTGGTAGACCAATTCCAACTGCTGTCTCAGTTGTACGTCTGGTTGGAGCGGCTGAGTATTTAAAGTCGAGGACACACAGTCCCGGACACCCAGTCCTGAACACGCAGCTCAGGACTCCCAGTCCTCACCGTATTCTCCTTGAACTAAGGTCACACATACCTCATCCAATCACTCGTGGTAAGTCTTCAGGCGACTTCCAAACCTTCACAAACCTGGTCACTCGGCGATCCACAATTCCTCTTGGATGCTCTAGACCATGACGCCTAACCATCTGGAAGAAGCACAGTCTTCAAAGGTAACAAGCGTCGGATCCACGCAGGATCAATCTTTAGTGATGCTCAATCACTTGGGGTTTGTAGGTGTTTGGATTTTGGGTTTTTGGTTTTTCCTCACTTGATGATTTTCGCTCAAAGTCCTCAGAGGATGGATTGCTCTCAAATGACAAGTGTCAGTTTCTCTCGGAGCAGCCAACCAGCTAGTGGTTGTAGGGGGCGGCTATTTATAGCCTAGGGAGTAGCCCGACATGATAAGACATAAATGCCCTTCAATGATATGACCGTCAGGTGGATAGATATTTTGGGACAGCTAGCGCATAGCACAGCAACGGTCGGAATTTTGAGTAGCAAAATCCTCAGGGCTATCATGTTCCTCACCGTGTAGACAATCCGCACAGGCGAATTCCTAACTCCTCAGTCAGGACAAATTCCTCAGAGACCAGAAGAACTTCGTCTCTGTCACTGAAGAAATTGACTGAACTATATGAGATTTCCAATGGCTTCACTCGAAGGGATTGGTAGGTGTAGGATTTTGAGTTGAGCATCACCTGGAAATTTTTCCTTAGTATTTCCTCGACCCCCTTTAACAGTACGGTGTTTCCTATGACTCAAGAAAGAGAAAAAAAACTATGAAAAAGAAAGTCTTCAAGCTT